>NW_027206312.1:342500-523897 GCF_024711535.1 Dipodomys merriami
TTTTCCTGGAAAATACTCCTGGGTCTCAGTATGATGTATAATCCATATCAAATATATCCTGTGTGACAGGATGTAATAAATTAAATATTATGTATGTAATAACACTAAATAAATAAGGGTAATAAACATCATACTCACTAAACCCATGTATGTAAATTGATATCATATATGAATAATTTTTTCCGGTGCTGGGGATTTAATTCAGGCCCTGGGAACTGGTCTGAATTTCTTTTCTTCAAGGACAGTAAGCTTCCCCTTCACCCACAGTGCCACAGAGTTACCCAGACCCTGAGTTCAAATCACAGGCCTGCCAGAAAAGTGGTGCAAATTCCAAGCCAGGGACTTTTTGTTTTTGGCCAAGCATGGGGCTTGAAGTCAGGTCTTGGCATCTGTACCACAGCTGACCCTGGGATACTAGGACCCAAGTTCAAATCTCAGAGTTGACAAAAAATAAAAATAAAAAGGAGAAGGATAAAACAGAGATGTTCAAGAAGGTGGTTTTACATTTTTTTCTCTTTGCATTGTGACCATCCTTGGTCTAAATGACGAGGCCCAGAAAATGTACATGACCTTGCATGCTGATATTTGGCTGACTATTAGGGAAACCATAGCCGAAACCTCAACTTAGGCCTGGAGGTTGAATCTGGGACTGCCACTAATGATTGGCAGTATATTCTAAGAAATGCATTCCAATATACTTACATACAAATGGAATGTTATAAATGTAACAATTAAATTAGTAGTTAGTGTATGAGTATACTATAAAATTATACACAACAATTATACTACATTGACTAATTTTCAATTAATACTTTATTATATATTCAACAATGAAACTTAAAAATGAAGGGAATAATTTAATTGTCAGTAATTGGTAGTAATATAATATATGTAATTTCATAATATACAGTCATCTTTCTCTTGTTTTATACATACATATGTATATATATGTATATATGCCAATCTACACATTTATCTGTTTATACACTTTTCTCTCCTGGGGCTCACTGGTATAGTGATGGCTAGTACATACAAAGGCCTGGATTTGATTCCTTACTTCCACATGCACATAAAAATCCGGAATTTATGCTGTCACTGAAGCACTCGAGCACTAGCTTTCAGCATAAATGCTTAGGGACTGTGTCTAGACCCTTACTCAAGACCCAGGATGGACACCAAAAGATTGAATATTGTGACTGCAACTCTATAAGGATAGGACTTAAAATACCTCATCACAGAGCAAGCCAGGAGTCTGGTGCAGACAGCTGCCATCTAACCTGACGTAGCCAGAGGTATACCACTGCAGCCCACCTCCACAGAACCAGATGCTGCTGGCTTGCTCACCTCTGTCATCAAAGGTACTCAGGGGCTGAGATCTGACACTGGTGGGTTTAAACCCCAGCCCTGGCAGGATGGCTGTGAAACTCTGAACTGTGGCTCAAAGTGGTGGAGCTCTAAACTTGAGCAAAAGATCTTAAGACAGTACCCCCAACATTTTAGTGCAATCCCGTGGCTGACTCTCCCCCCCCCAAAAAAAAGAAAACCACCTCTGAATCATTAGATATGAACTTTTGCAGTTTGTGATGTGTTTCTGAAAGAATGGTGATACTGATTAAAGCACCCTAATACTAATGACAGCTTGTGGGTACAGCTATTTGATGAGTCCTTCCTGGGGTGCTGGGTCCCTCCTGGAGTTCTGTGTGCTGATTCCTGCACAGGATGCTATGTGCTGTGTCCTTTACAGGGTGAAGTGTGCTGAGTGCTGCATTGGGTGCTGGGTGCTGAGCCTTTCATAGGAGGCTGTGTGCTGAGGCCTGTAAAGTGTGTTATGTGGAGCCGGGAGTTTGTGGCTCAAGCCAGTAATCCTAGCTACTCAGGGTCTGAGATCTGAGGATCGTGGTTCAAAGCCAGCCCAGGGAGGAAAGGCCATGAAACACTTATCACAACAAACCACCATAAAACCGGAAATGGCACTGTAGCTCAAGTGTTAGAGTACTAGCCTTGAGCTGAAGACCTGAGGGACAGAGCTCAGGTCCAGATTTCAAGCCCATGACCGACAAAAATAAAAAAGAGTGTTGTGTGTTTTGTCCTTCAAAGAGTGAATTCTTTCATCTTTTCCTTGTAAGAGCTCCACAACTGAGATGATTATGCAGACAAGGGTATTGAGGCTCCGATATATCTGCATGGCAGGGACAAAATTATGTATTAGTGCAGACTAGTGGGTTGTCTATGGCAGACAATTGTTTTGTTTTGTTTTTTCTCAATCATGAACCTTGAACTCAGGGCCTAGGCACTGACCATTACCTCTTGGGCGCATGGCTACCACTCCACCATGTGGAGCCAAGGACCCCCTTGCAGCACAGTGCCACAGCCTAGGGTTCTATAGTTGAGGTCTACCATCCTGCCTTCTCAGGATGCTGAGATCTGAGTATCTGGGTTCCAAACTATCCCAGACACAAAAGGGCCCATGAGCCTATTATCTCCAATTCATCACTAAGAAACGTGAAGTGGAAGCTGGGTGCTTGTGGCTCATGCCTGTCATCTTAGCTACTCATGAGGATGAGATCTGAGGATCATGGTTCAAAGCTAGCCTGGACAGGAAAGTCCTTGAGACACTTAGCTTCAATTAACCACCAGAAAACGGGAAGTGGCTCTGTGGCTCAAGTGGTAGAGCACAAGATTTGAGCTCAATTGCTCAGGGACAGCAACCAGGCCAAGATTTCAACTCCTACAACCGACAACAAAAAAGACAGAAACAAACTAACAAACCCGATGTACAGGGCAGGGAATGTGCCTTAGGGGTACAGTGCTTTGCATCTGTGAAAGCCTGGGCTTCATTTATCAGGACCACATCACTAGGAAAAAACCTGAAGTGGCTCTGTGGTTCAAGTAGGAGATGGCAATCCTTGTACAAGAGGCACTAGGTACAGTGATCATGTCTTGAGTACAAGCTCCAGGACTAGTGAATGCGCTCTCTCTCTCTCTCTCTCTCTCTCTCTCTCTCTCTCTCTCTCTCTCTCTCTCTCTCTCTCTCTCTCTCTCAAACACACATACACACACACATACACACACACACACTCACACACAGAGAAAGCAATAGTGAAGCTGTGACACAAAATGGTAAAGCACTAGACTTCTCTGAGCTCATGGTCAGCACCCAGGCCCTGTGTTCAACCACCATATCTAGCCACCCAGGGCCCAACTGGGAGAGGTCAAAGGTTTCAAAACCTGATGAGCTTCACCAGAATTAGATGACAGCAATTTTTGTGATATCTGACATGTGCTTCAATTTCCCAAGCTTCTGGAAACCTAGGAGAGGCATCATAGGCCCATCATCAGTCTCAATGAAACATTTCTTTAAGTTCAGTGCACTAGTTATCTGCAAGAAGGACTCCTGAATTATATTGAGCACTGTATCTGAACACCAGAATATAGTCTCACAAAGGCAGTATAAGTGCGCAGAACTTGGCCTGCCATGGGATGTGGCACAAATGAATACTTCCTGTCATATCAGAGCATTGGGAAGAGAAATAGCTTGGGGTACAAAGCAACCTTTTTCTCCTGGCCTTCAGAGCCTACCCATACTCCTCCTCACTAATTGGCCCAGATGGAGTGGCCTGTTACACAGCTGTACAGGAGAGAGGCTTTTTGTCTGCCTGTCCAGACAATGAGAGAGACTTCTGGACTGGGATGCAGAGAAACCCTTAGGCTACACTGGGAGCAGTGAGGGGAGCCCCGGAATATGCAATGTCATGAAAACTGTCTCTGTGTTATGAACTCATTGAATTGAATACAAATTTCATAGGTTGATGCCATTCATCATATCTACCCTGGAGCTTCTCCTATAAGAATACATCCAAACAAAATGAAAACAGCACTGAAAAATACCACAAACCGTGGACAGTCAGCAGTTTCTGTTTTCCTTCCATGCAAGGTGACCATCCTGGGTCTGAATGACATGGCTGAAACCTGTAGGTCACCTGGCATTGCTGAAGGCTGGCGGGCAGTCAGTGAAGCCATAGGCCAACCTGACACTAGGTCCTGAGTTCGAATCCTGGTCATGCCACGTAAAAGGGCTGGAGAGCCTAAGAAAATATTGCCTGTCCATAGGAACACGAGAGGAATGTAATCAATGTCATGGTTGGATGAGTAGTCCATCAATGTGTCTAGCATAAAATTAGACCCAATAATCACAGGGCACAGATTGATTTTAATTCAGATTATTATGCATTAAAAGAACTTTTGATTAAATGGAGTCCTCCCTAAATACATTAGAATTGGTACGAACGTAGTATAAGTCATTGAATATTAGATACCTCTGGCAGTACCTGAATATCTAAATTTATATTTATTTAGATACCACCATCGTCATAGAAAGTTACAGCTATTTTGGCCAAACCTGGGGCTTGATCCCAAGTCCTGAGATCCACTTGGCAGCTCAATGGGCTAGAGGCAGCGGTGGTGACACACACCCTTTCATGAATTGGGCCTCTCAGGCCTTCAGATCAGGCCCCATCATTGCCAATAATTTCTTCCTGGTGTAAGATTTCAAGTGTGACACCTGTTTCCCTTTTCTGTGCAAGTTCATAATAGGTCTCCAAAGCTACATACTATGGAATAGATGGGAAGAAATGTGGTAAATGTTATTGGTGCACTCACAGTCCATAAAATAAATGCTAAATAAGTAAATCAAAAATAAAATATAATGAATCACTCCAACAAGCACGATAAAGTCTGAATATATAGAAGAAAGTATAAATCATATATTTAACATGTTTATAAATGTTATGAGGTACTTGAATTCAGGCATAGGGAAGAGTTTAATTCATGCAGGATTCTCCTAGGAAATGATAGGCAAGACATATGGCACAATGATTATTTTAAATTAAGAGTTCATGAAGTCTGACAATAAGAATCACATTCAAGAATTGGAAGCATTGGGAAAGATCCAAGAATCAGTACTCACATGGTACATAGAATTCCAAAACAGCTGACCACATCTCCTACTCTATCCAAATAGGTATTTATTAGCATACTAGCTTCAGCTTATGAATGGATGAATATTGTATGTAAATAGAGTCTTATGGTTAAAAGAGGTGGGCTTCTTATTTTGTCCACAGTTGGGGCTTCAAATCAGGCCCTGGACCAGGCCTGATATTCTAGTCTTCAAGGATGGTGAGCCTTCCCTCCCTCCACAGTGCAACAGTTACCCAGACCTGAGTTCAAATCCCAGTACTGACAAAAGAATCATCCTGATGTAGGAAGCCAGTCGTTGCACCTGTTTTCCTCTCCTGTGAAAGTCCTGGGTCTCAGCTAGGATGGAGAATGAATGCATAAGCAACCCTATAACCATGGGAACAGGTTGTCATCCTGTCAGCACAGTTATACCTGTAACCATACTCAGTAAAACACACAATATCTCCATGAATTAGACACAAATTAAGGAGAAGTGCACCTAATGCAAGAGGCTGTCCGCACATGTATGTCAATATAGATCCTATGTTTCAAGGATGAATCTCTTCCTATCCTGGCCCTCCCTGGGTTTCGATGTCAGGTCCTGGGAATGGCCTAGCTCCTTAGTTGCTCACAGGCCTGTGTCCTCACCTAGACCCTTTCCCCAATTGGACCTGCTAGACTGTGTTCAAATCCCAATACTGTGAAAAGATGAATCCTGATGTGAGAAGCCCATCGATCCACCTGTTTTCCTGCCCTGTGAAAGTCCTATGTAACGGGGAGGATGAAGAAAGCTATATAGGCAACTCTATAGCGATGGAAATAGGTTGTCATCCAGGTCAGCACAGTTATTTCTGTCATCATACTCAATAAAACACAAAATGCATCCAAGACTAAGACACACAATAAAAAGAATAACTACACTGAACAAAAGACACATTCCACACATGTATGTAAATAGAGATCCTATGTGTAAAATAGGTGGGTATATTATTTTTGCCCATGCTAGTGCTTCAATTCAGGCCCTGCAACATAGACTGATATTGCAGTCTTCAAGGATGGTAACCTTCCTTTTCTCCCACAATGCTATAGATTTACCATGAACTGAGTTAACTCTACATCAGCTTCAATCACCTCAGGGTGGCGGGCTGCCATGGGTCCATAGCCGATCCTGGCATCCTAGGCCCTGAAGTCTTGCCGGAAAAAAACAAAACAAAACAACAAAGAGAGAGAGGGAGAGAGTGAGAGAGGGAGAGAGAGAGAGAGAGAGAGAGAGAGAGAGAGAGAGAGAGAGAGAGAGAGAGAGAGAGAGAGAGAGAGAGAGAGAGAGAGAGAGAGAGAGAGAGAGAGAGAGAGAGAGAAAGCCATGGGATGGATATTTTATATTTTGTTCCTTTTCATGGTGACCATCCTGGGTCTCAATGACACACCTACAAAAGGGTACTTCACTTTGCATTGGGGAAGGCTAGTGAGCTATGCCATAGGCCCATGCAGCCATTTAGGCCCTGAATTCTTGTCCTGGTCCTGACACCTACTAGTGGGGTGATTTCCCAAGAGACTCTTCCTATGCATGGGAATACCAATGGAATGTAAGCAAACTCATGATTGAATGAAAAGTTTCTGCGTGCATTAGTCTAGTCTAAAATTAGACCCAATGATCCTAGGACACCGATTGATCTTAATGAATATCTTACTAACATGAAAAGAATACTATTCCTTCAATGGTGGTGTAATAACTACCTAAGAGTTGGTAGGAACATAGTTGATGTCATTGAATCCTAGGTAGATGTCTGTGGCACTCCATACAAATATATATTTCTTGATATACTACCACCTGCCTATCAATGTATGGCTATTTTGTCCACCCCTGCGGCTTGATCTCAGGGTCTGGGAACTTCCTGGCAGCTTCCTGGGATAGAGTTTTCCTTGTTGACACACTGATTCATGAATTGGGTTTGCTAGGCTCTGAGTTCATATCCCAGCCCTGCCAACAATTGGATCATGTAGTAAGAAGCAGAGTGTGACACCTGTTTTCCCTTTCTCTGAACGTCCCGGGTGTCAGTCATGATGGAGAACATGTCTACAAATCTAGATACTATGTGATAGGATGTCATCTATATAATAAATGGAATGTGTGTTATCACAGTCAATAAAATAAATGGTAAATAAATGAATAAAACAGAAATACAATAAATAGCCACAACAAACAAGATATGGACTGAACATCTATAGGTAATTACAAATGCTATCTTTACAATGTACATAAATAGTATGTTTCCCAGGACTGGGGCTTGAATTCAGGCCTAGGGCCCAGGCCTGACTTTCTTGTCTTCAAGCATGGTGAGCTTCCCCTTGGTCCACAGTGCTGCAGAGTTACCCAGACCCTGAGTTCAAATCCAAAGCCTGGCAGATAAAACGGCACCAATTGCAAGCCAGGGATATATATATATATATATATATATATATATATATATATATTTGCCAAGCAAGATCTTGAACTCAGGTCAGTGCAACTCTGCCTCAGCTTCCATCACCCTTGGCTGGGGGTGCAGCCACTGGAACCACAGCCAATCCTGGAATCCTAGACTTCCAGGCCTTGGGGGGGATGCCCAGAAAAGAAGAGGTGGGATGGTGCTTTTACATTTTGCACCATGACCATCTGTGTCTGAATGACACGGCTCCAAATGGTACTTCACCTTGCATTGCTGAAGCCTGGTGGGCTATTGGATAAGCCATAGTCCCGCAGGGCGAATCCCAGTCATGTCACTTCCGGCTGGCGGGAGGTCCTAGGAGACTTGTTCCCATGCATAGGAATAATGATGGAATGTTATAAATGTCACGGTTGACTGAGTTGCTCGTGAATGATTCGCCTATAAAATTCGACATCATGACTTCAGTAGGCTGATTATTTTTATTTAATATGAAGCATTAAAAGCATATTATTTCCTACAGGGATGCAATAATTTCAGGACACTGATTTACTTAATAGTTTATTAAGGATGAAAACAATGACATTAATTACATGGAGGCATAATAAATACCCAAGAATTAGTAGGAGTGTAATCTATATAACTGAATAATGGATAGACCTCTCTGGCACTCTCTCTCTCTCTCTCTCTCTCTCTCTATATATATATATATATATATATATATATTTTTTTTTTTATATATATATATATATATATATATATATTAATTTACTACTATCTGCATGTCAACCTATTCTTATTTTGTCAACATCTGGGGCTCAATCTCAGGTCCTGGAAACTGCATGTCAGCTCAATTTGCCCCAGGATGGTGTGTTGACACTCACCCATTCATAAATTGGGCCTTGTAGGCTATGAGTCCAGATGCCAGCACTACCAAAAAAAATGAATTGTGGCATAAGAAGCTGATGGTGACACAAGTTTTTCTTTTCTGTGAAAGTCCTGGTTGTCAGGTATGAAGTGGAATACATATACAAACATATGTCCTATGTAATCAATGTAATTACTGTTCTACGTATCATAATAGTCAATAAAATGAACAGTCAATACATGAATAAAACAAAAAAATAAAATGAGTAACTACAATGAACACAATATGGAGTCAACATATGAATATAAATCATATATTTAAAATGTACACAAATAGGATCTTTTCTAGTGGCGGGGATTGATTTCAGGCCTAAGGAACGGACTTGAATTGTTTTTACTTCAAGGAGGCAAGCTTCCCCTTCCCACACAGAGCAACAGTGTTACCCAGACCATGCAGTCAAATCCCAGTCCTGGCAGAAAAAATGGCACCTTTATAGTATGTGAGGCCCAAGTCTTAGGTATTTCATTCTGTCTCCATTTAATGAATGTGATTGTTTAAATGCTTCCTAAAGTGTTAGTTAAAATCTATCAGTGTCCCATAATATTATTGTGTATAATTTTATCCTAGAATCATTCAAGAACTTCCCATTCAATCATGAAATACATCACATTCCATTGGTAATCATATGAATAGGAATGAGTTTCTTAGGATCTCCTTCCATTTGGAGGTGGCAGGACCAGGATTCAAACTGTGGGCTCCAACTCCCACGACTTAGACCTTAGGGTAGTGAACTCACCGATCTGTTCGAGTACATCAGCAAGACCAATGATTAGGCAGGCACCAGTGGCTCTCAACAGTCCTCCTTGATACTTACAAGGCTGTGACTGTGATAGGAGGTTCATGGTCAAAGTCAACCTAGGCAGGAAAGTCCTTGAGACCCCTGTCCAACTTCAGTGCCAACAAAGCCAGAAGTAGAGCTCTGTGGCTCCAGTGGGTAGTCTTGAGCAAAAGCAGCTCACAGAATGTGCCTAGATCATGAGTTCAAGGTCTGGGACTGGCAACAAACAGACATACACAACAATCTGTGCAGCCATCTGCCTAAAGCAGGTCACCCTCTTTTCCCCAACTGGATTGGATAGAGTTTCCTGGGAAAGGGGCTGATGTCATCTTGACTCCGCCCATTCTGCCTGCATCACAGTATTCAAGACACACCCCCATTCTTTCATGGTTCCTTCTGACCAATGGTATACAAGAATGGTGGCCATGCCCATATTCTATTCTGCCCTGTAGCACCGGGATTACCTCTGTGGTTGACTCCACTACCAGTAGTTGAGGAAGGTAGAGGTGGGTGAGTGGTGAGCAAGAGACTTGAGGCCTGGGAAGAGAGGCCTTGCTCAGCCGCACCATGTGTCAGCCCGTGCCCTGGCCCCCTCCTCCCCTTCCCAGCTATGCAGCATTTCAAACCTGGTGTTGCTGGCTCAGACCTGTGGTGCCTCTTGGATTCCTCAGGCAATGGTGCAATGGTGTGGCACTGGCCGGCTTGTGGCCCTGACCTAGTCCTGGCCCCCCTGTCATCTGCTCCAGGCCTGAGTGTCTGCCATGCCTCTGTCATCACTGCTGGCCTCACCCGGAGCAGCTGCCAACAGATTCTCCCAGCAGCACATGTGAGTGGCCATCCACACACGACCACACCCCACATGCCCATATCCCCCTGTCCTTCTCCGTCCTGACCAGGACCTGCACCTCCCCCATTCCCCACAGTCTGGCCCAGGCCCTGCCACAAATGCCCCAGGGATGGGCGTGGGTGTTGACCTGAGGATTCCACCCCCATCCCTAGCCTCAGGGTCCCAGGAAACAGGGAGGTGTAGGGTTGGGTGAGGAGTGGGCGCTACAGAGCCATTCGCCTGGAGCAGTGGGAGCCACACAGTGGCGCATCTGCACCTTTCCTCTACCTGGTGGGAACCTGGAGGCTTGAGTTCAGAGGTGGGGAGCAGCATGTCCACACTTACCTTCTGGGTACATTTCCTTTTTTCTGGGGTTGAGGGTGTAGGATGCAGAAGATAGACCCCTTTGCTGTGTGAGCCCTTGTCTTCTATGTTCCTTCTCCCTTTGATTTGAAGAGGTTCCCAGAACAGCCCAGTAGGGAGGTGAGTGTGTTGGGGGTCAGAACAGAAGGTGAATATCTGGGAGGAACACCCCACCCCCACACATGCACCCCGGCTTTCCCCCCACACCAGCTGTCAACAGTCCTCACAGGGTGATCACATTTCCCAGCTCTGCCAACTTCTGCTGGTGCTCCTGGTCCATCTGGTCTCCAACAAACTCAGGAGAGGCACTGCTCTGAGTCTGTGTGTGTGTGTGTGTGAGAGAGAGAGATAGAGACAGACAGACAGACAGAGACAGAGACAGAGACAGAGAGAGACAGAGAGATAGAGGAAGAGAGAGAGACAGAAAGAGAGACACACAGAGAGAAATAATCTTTCCCCTTATATAGACTGACTGTACTCAGGTGAGTGATCATTTGACAAATTGCAGGTGCTGCATTAACAAGTCTTCTGACACCGGTCTGGCTGTGTGTGTGTGTGTGTGTGTGTGTGTGTGTAGATGTGGGTTGTAACAAGGAGACTGGCTATGGTAACTTCTACCTGCTATCTTTTGGGGGGTGCATGGGCTTCACAGCTGAGCTCTGGGGACCTGGAAGGGAGGGACGCTTGAAGGGGATTCAGCACTGTTAAAAGAACAAGAGATCTGTGTGCCCTGCAGCTGTGAACTCCCTTGGGCCTGGTTAGTTGCAGTGCGGCTCACATTGGGTGGCTTCCCAGGGGGACAGAGAGCTTGGCCAACACTTAGTAAGGATATGAGCCCTGCTAGTATGGAGCAGAACAACATAGGTCAGACTCCAGGTCTTCTCATCATGACGTCTGATGGGCGAGGCCAACCATATTTTAAATCTTGAGCTGTTATCTTCAGATCTAAGGTTCCTGAGTAGCTAGGATTATAGACATGAGGTTGTGGTACTGGGCCTCTGATTCTTTTTGGTATATTATCTTTTGACCTCAAGGCCTTAGGCTTGCCAGTCAGGTCTTCTACCATGCGAGCCAAGCTTTTCTGTCTTGGACATTTCTGAGATTGAGGCTTAATATATGCTCAGGCTGGGCTGAATTTCGCTCTTCCTATCTGTGACAGGCATGCACCACCAGGCCCAGTCCTCTGTAGTTGGGATGGTAGACACATAGTATCACACTCAGTAATTTATTTAGATGGATTTTTCCAAACTTAGTCCACGGCAGCCAATTCTTGACCACAGGTGAAGTTCTGGGTTAGGCCTCGAGTATCGGTCTCCTCATGGGACAGTTGTGAGGAAACAAGGGATTAAAACAGAGGGATCTCTGGAGCAGGGCCAGGCACAGAGGGAGCGGCAGTCAGATACGGTTCTCAGCAATTCTGTGAGAATATGACAGGAAGATACCCGGAAAGAGCTCAGATGGTGTGTGTTATTAATGGTGCGACAGGTATAGGATTATGAAACAAAACATGGCTCTCTTTCATTATTAGCCTATCCTCATGAGGAAGGGGTTCCTTCACTTTGTTCAGTTTTGCAGCTGGGGAAATTGAGGAACAGAGAAGCTGGGTAACCTACTCATAACTCCTCTGCCATGCTCCCTAGGACAAGGGGTGCTATTCAGTCCAATTCTTGTGGTGGGAAGTCCAATGCTTATCTATCGTAGGGCTTGAACTCTGGACCTGGGCACTGTCCCCAAGCTCCTCAGCTCAAGGCTAGTGCTCTACCACTTGGGTCACAGCACCACTTATGATTTTCTGGTGGTTCTTTGGAAATAAAAGTCCCATAGATGTTCCTGCCCAGGCTGACTATGAACCATGATCGTCAGATTTAGCCTCCTGTGTAGTTAGGATTATGGACCTGAGCCACCGGCACCTGGTGTAAGTGTAATTCTGACCATCTTTCTTTCAATCTCTCTCTTTCTGGAACTGATTGAATGGGTGCTGGAGAGGTAGCCCAGCATACCCATGGGGCTGGAACCAAGGGGGCCCTCTCATTCTGGAGGTAAGCTGTGGTTCAGGAGCTGTCTCGGAGGAGGTAAGCCCCTATGTGCCCTGGCTAGACTGCGACAGTTATTCATTGTCCATCTAGCATTATTGGACTCAGTATTGTGTTCAACGTCCTTTCCTAGCAAAAATTTCTGGCCAAAATTATGATACATTGTTACAGAATGAAAATGTAAAGCCATCTTAAGAAAGTCTTTTAGGGCTCTGGGAATATGGCTTCATGGTACAGTGATTGCCTAGCATGCACGAAACCCTGTGTTCAATTCCTAAGTACAAATAAACAGAAAAAGAAACACTGGAAGTGGTGTTGTGCCTCAAGCAGTAGAGGGTTAACTTGAGCAAAAAAAAAAAAAAAAGCTGAGGAATAATTCTTTAGCCCTGAGTTTAAGCCCCAGGACTGGCAAAACAACAACAACAACAACAACAACAACAACAACAAATATTTAGTTAGTAAATGCAAATAAAGAACCCATACTTGGAATATATAATTGCTCCATCAATACTGATAACTGAGGAGAGTACCTAATTAATGTACTTAACCTATATTTGGATACTGTGTTGAAAAAAAAAAAGTTTTGTTCAGTAGGTCACAGCAATTAATGCCAGGAATATGCTTAGATGTCAGGTGAAGAGTAATTCTGGAAATTCAAAAATTCCAGGCTTTTGAGTGGTCACTGCTAATCACAATGAGAAGGGTAGTCTAAGTGAGACTTAGAAACCTTTTGGCCAGTCCTGGCACCAAAAAGACAGAGGCTAATTAACAGTTGTGACAGAAGAGAAGGAATAACTCCAGATGAAAGGAATAAGTGATAGTCAATAAGGTATAGCAGAAACCATTCTAAGGAACCATTTTTGGTTATTGAAGAACAAGTTATCAACTAGGCTTATTCCTCTTTGCCTTTAACATTCTAAATCTCTTAGGATAGTTCTTAGTTCTTAATCTCTGTGTGATAAATATATCACATTCTAGGGTGTTCTTTCATACTTGATCTCTATTGCTTTCTAAAAACCTGTCTTTCTTTATTTCTCTATGAACATTTCCTAATATTAAATATACCTACACAGAGGGAAGAGATGGTAATCTAATGGTCCCATAGCTCATGAGGCATCAATGTAACAAAATGGAAAAGTAGGACATATTTATTGCTACCTCAATGATTCTGAAAAGCTGCAATGTCACATCATTTGATCTGATTTCCATTCTTTGTATACTTAGTGTCATTTAGTGACTAAATGCAAATATGAGCCAGGTGCTGGTGGATTATGCCTGTAATCCTGGCTATTCAGGAGGTTGAGACCAGAGGATTGTGGTTCAAAGCCATCCTGGTCAGGAAAAACCATGAAACCCTTATCTTCAATTAACCACAAGAAACCTGGGAATGATGCTGTAGCTAAAGTAGAGCACTCAACTTGAGCTGAAGAGCTGAGGGACAGTGACCAGGATCAGAGTTCAAACCCCAAGACCAAGAAAAAAGTGCAAATATGACTTTAAGTTTCCCCAAAAGGAATGATGAAGTCAATAGTAATCTTGCCAAGCAGAGAAAATAATTCTAAAATGATTCAGTGCACCTATATTTACTGAGTTATTTAAGTTATGGATCTTTTGCTGAACATATTTTCTTCTTTTATAAATTGTCAAATATTAGCCTAATAATAAGCTTCATCTAGTATTTCTTGGTTCAAAAGATAAGTCTATAAAGTTGATGTCACTTAACTTTCTTACTGTCTTAGTTCAAAGCCAAACCAGACAGGAGAGTGTGTCAAATTCTTATTTGTAATTAAAAACCAAAAAAAGCCAGAAGTGCAGTTTTGGCTCAAACAGTAGAGGACTAGCTTTGGGGGCAGGTGGGCAGGGATACTGTACAGGGACAGGGTCCAGCCTCTGAGTTCAAGCCCCAGAACCAGCACAAACTAAACAAACAAAACAAACACCAGGTATTTCTTTGGGAGCCTCCTGAAAGGAATACTGGTCTGAGAAGAGGCTGCTTTTGCTGATCATACTCACTGGATACTGCTTTTTTGGAATCCTTATTGCTATGGAAAACTCTGGACCAGACTAAAGGAATTGATAACTCAGTCCTGCAACAAGAAAATCATCTCAGGAGTGAAACATCCATGCATCAGACACTTTAAAACATCCATGTCTTTGTTTCTTTGCAGCAGAACAATTTTAAAACAAACATTTCCTTTTGTTCTATGCTGGCCTTCAAATAGCATATTGTTTCCTTTTGTAATACTCTCAATCAGAAGTTTACCGACAAGTTTTATATGAGTAAAGAACACACTCCAAAAGTCTTTAGCCCCCTTATTAATTGGGCAGTTGTTTCTTTGTAGATTTGTTGTTGGGGAATTTAATTTTTTAAGTTCCAGGTATATTTTAGATATGAGCCACTTGTCCATTGTATGGCTAGTGAAGATCTTCTCCCAACCAGTGGGCTTTCTATTGATGTTGCTAGCTATGTCCTTTGTCATGCAGACGCTCTGCAATGTCATGCAATCCCATTTGTCCAAACGTTGACTGATTTATTTTGTTTCTGGGTCTCCATTAAGAAAATTTCGGCTTGTGCCAAGGAGACCTATGGTTTCGCCTATTCCATCCTGTAATGTTTTCAGAGTGTCTGCTTTGACTCCGAGAGCTTTAAGGCATTTGGAGTTGATTCTGGTGCACAGTAATATATAAAGATCTAGCTATAGTTTTCTACAAGTAGTTAACCAATTTTGCCAGCACCATTTACTGAGGAGGCTGTCTTTCTTTCATTCTATTTTTTTAGCTCCCTTACCAATAATTAGATGGTTATATGTCTTTAGGTTCATTTCTAGGTTGTCAATTCTATTCCCTTGGCCCTGGAGTCTGTTCTTGTGCTAGGACCAAGCTGTATTTTTATTGTGAAAATACTGTACAGAGGGGTTAAATTACATATGCAAGATAATGAGTACATTTCTTATCAAGCATTGTAGCCTCCTATTTGTTTCCCCTTCCCATCCTCCCCAGGTACCCCCAGGGAATCCTCCTTATCCACCTGCCCCCGCACACCAAAGTTGTAAAGTTTGTTTTTCGACATATGGTCTTGTATATCTCATTGTTGCAATGGGTCCACCTGTATCCCTGATTTGACGTTTTGTTTTTTCCCTTCCCCTTCTCAAATTACACAAACATCATATACAGTGAAAGCAGGGGTTATATCATGGGGGAGGGACATACAAAGGAACCAATAAATAATCTTCTAAATATTTTAGAAAAAATCTCATGAAAGAAAAGAAAAACATTTGAATACATATCTTAGGGTTCATTTCCCTAACATCCACTTATCTGACCTTTTCTGCTTAACTCAGATATATACTAGTTGTTGCAAATAAGGAAAGCCATGAGACCTATGTATCTTGAGGCCTGCCTTACTTCACTTAATATAATTTTTCCAAGTCTTTCCATTTCCTAACAAATGGGGCACTGTCATTCCTTCTGATAGAGGCACAAAATTCCATTGTGTACATATACGACATTTTCTTGATAATTCATCTACTGTGGGGCATGTGGGTTGGTTCCATACCTTAGCTGTGGTAAATAATGTTGCAATAAACATAGTTATGCTAGTAGCTTTAGCGTGGTCTTGGTTGTGATCATTTGGGAAAATGCCCAAAAGTGGAATTGCTGGGATGTAGTGGAGCTCTATGTGGAATCTTTGGAGGAACCTCCATAGTGCTTTCCAAAGTGGTTGAACAAGCTTACGCACCCACCAACAATGTCCACATCCCCTCCAAAATCTGTTGTTATTAGAGTTCTTGATTATAGCCATTCTAACTTGGATGAGGTGGTATCTCAATGAGGTTTTGATTTGCATTTCTTTTATGTCAAGAGAGGTTGGGAATTTCTTCATGTGTCTATTGGCCATCCTTCTTTCCTCTTCAGAGGAGTTTCTCTTTAAGTTTTTAGCCTACTTATTAATTGGACAGTTGTTTCTTTAAAGATTTGTTGTTGGGGGATTTAATTTTTTTATTTCCAGTTATATTTTAGATATGAGACCCTTGTCCGTTATATGACTAGTGAAGATCTCCCAATCCGTGGGCTTTCTTTTGATTTTGCTAGCTATGTCCTTTGCCATGCAGAAGCTCTGCAATTTCACGCAATACTATTTGTCCAACCTTTTTTTGATTTTTTGTGTTTCTGGGTCTCTATTAACAAAATGTCATCCTGTGCCAAGATTACCTAGGGTTTCTTCTATTCTGTCCTGTAATGTCTTCAGGGTGTATGCTTTGTCTCCGAGGTCTTTGATCCTTTTGTACTTGATTCTGGTGCAGGGTGATATATTGGGATCTAGATTTAGTTTTCTACAAGTAGTTAACCAGTTTTGCCAGAACCATTTACTGAAGAGGCTGTCTTTCTTCCATTCTATTTTTTTAGCTCTCTTATCGAAGATTAGATGGCTATATGTCTGTAGGTTCATTTCTGGGTTTTCAATTCTATTCCATTGGTCCTGAGGTCTGTTCTTGTGCCGGTACCAAGCTGTTTTGATTATTGTGGCTTTGTAGTTGAGCTTGAAATTCGGTATTGATATGCCTCCAGCACTGTTCTTTCTGTTAAGGGTCGTTTTTGCTATTCGAGGTTTTTTATGTTCCATATGAATTTTTGGATTGCCTCTTCTATTTCCTTCAAGAAGGAGGTAGGAATATTGATAAGTATCACATAGAATTTGTAGATGCCCTTGGGAAATATTGCCATTTTCTCGATGTTGATATTTCCCATCCAGGAGCATGGGAATTTTTGCCATTTCTAAGTTGTGTTTTAATTTCCTTTTTCAGGGTTTTAAAGTTTTCATCATAAAGACCCTTCACTTCTTTGGTTAAGTTAACCTTGGTATTTTATTTTTTGTGTTTGGGGCAATTAAAAATAGAGTTGCTTTCCTAATTTCAGCCACACTATTCTCATTGTTGACATACAGAAAAGCCATTGATTTTTGAGGGTTAATTTTATACCCTGCTACTTTGCCAAAAGTTTTGGATCACCTTGAGTAATTTGGGAGTGGAGTCTGTGGTATTCTTTAAATACAAGATCTTGTCATCTGAAAAGAGGGAGAGTTTTACTTCTTTTTTCCCTATTTCAATCCCCTTTATGTTTGCATTTTGTCTTATTCCTGTAGCTAGGCATTCTAATAATAGATTGAAGAGCAGTGGTGAGAGTGGACATCCTTGTCTTGTTCCTAATTTTAGAGGAAATGGCTGTATTTTTTCACCATTGAGTATAATACTGGCTGTAGATTTCTCAAATACAGCCTTTATTGTATTGAGGAAGGTTCCATAGATTCCTAATTTTTCCAGAACATTAATCATAAAGGGGTGTTAGATCTTGTCAAATTTTTTTCTGCATCTATTGAGATAACCATGTGGTTCTTATCCTTGCTCGTGTTGATGTGATGAATTATGTTAATTGATTTGCATATATTGAACCAGATTTGCATCCCTGAAATTAACCCTATCTGATGTTGGTGTATAATTTTTTGGATGAATTGTTGAGGTCGATTGGACAAAATTTTGTTGAGAAATTTTGCGTCAATGTTCATCAAAGAAATGGGTCTATAGTTCTCTTTCTTTGATGAGTCCATGCCTGGTTTTCAGATGAGGGTTATTATAGCTTCATAGAATGAATTCTGTAGTGAATTATCTCTTTCAATTTCATTGAAGAGTTGAAGCAATATTGGTGTGAGTTTTGATTTGAAGGCCTTGTAGAATTCTGCTGTAAAACCATCTGGTCCTTTTCTTAGATGGGAGGCGGCTTATTGCTCTTTCTATTTCAATGCTTGATATGGGCCTGTTACTATGGTTTAACTCATCTTGGTTTAGTTTCCCCATATTGATATTTGCTATAAAATGGTCTATTTCTGCCAAGTTCTCAAACTTATGAGCATGAACGTTTGAGAAGTATTCCCATATAATGTTCTGAATCTTGGTTGTTTTTGTGGTAATATTTCCATTCTTATCTCTGAGTTTATTTATTTGGGTGTGTTCTCATCTTTTTCTGATAAGATTTGCTAAGGGTCTGTTTATTTTTTTAATTTTTTCCATGAAACAACTCTTTGTTTTGTTGTTCTTTCTATGTTCTTTTTGGATTCTATTTAATTTAAATTCTGATTTAATTTTAATTATTTCTTTCCATCTACTAGATTGGAGTTTATCTTGCTGCTCTCTTTCAAGGAGGCTCAGATGTCTCGTTAAATTGTTGGTTTCAGATCTCTCCAATTTGTTGATGTAGGAACTCAGACCTATACCTTGCCTCTGAGTACTGCCTTTGCTATGTCGCAGAGGAGCTGGTAATTTGTGTGTACATTTTTGTTGAATATAATGAATACTTGAATTTCATGTCTAATAACTTCCATGACGAACTGGTGGTCCAACAGTGTTGTTCAGCCTCCATGTGTTACAGGACTTTCTTTGGTGGATTTTGGTTTTGAGTTCTAATTTTCTTCCTCTATGGTCTGAGAGAATGCAAGGTATAAAATTTCAGTGTTTCTGAATTTGGACAAGTTAGCTTTGTGACCTAAAACGTGGTCTATTTTGGGAAATGTTCCATGTGCTGCTGAGAAAAACGTGTATTCTGATGCTGCCGGTTGATATATTTGGTAGATGTCTGTTAAATCTAGTTGATCTATGCAGTTTTTTAGGTCTGCGGTTTCTCTGTTGAGTTTTTGCAGAGTTGATCTATTTTGTGTGGAGAGTGGTGTGTTAAAGGCCTCAACAATTAATGTCTTTGGATCTATGTGGGTTTTGAGGAAAGTAGTTTTTCTTGGATAAATTTGGGTGCTCCATTGTTTGGAAAATAGATTTTTAGAATTGTAATATCCTCCTGAAGGAGGGATCCCTTAATTAGTATATAGGGAGCTTCCTTATCTCTTCTCATTGATTTTAATTTGAAGTCTTTTTTATCTGATATGAGGATTGCAACACCTGCCTTTTTTATGGTGGCAGTTTGCTTGGTAGATTTTGTTCCAGCTTTTCACATTCAAAATGTGTTTGTTTTTATGGGCAAGGTGTGACTCCTGACGGCAGCAGATAGAAGGATCTTGCTTTTTAATCCAACTAGGCAGTCTATGTTGCTTAATTGGAGAGTTAATTACGTTAATGTTGAGAGATAGGACTGAGAGGTATTTGGGAGTTCCTGCCATTTTCTCCACCTTCTTGGGATTGTGGCAATTGGGTTCTTCCTATGGTTCTTGGATTCTCAGTTTGGGTGCAGTTTCTTGGCCTTTATTGTGGTCTTGTTGGTTTTCTATGTGTAGGATACCTTTAAGTAACTTTTGTAGGCCTGGCTTGGGAGAGATATATTGTTTCAATTTTTCTTTGCTATGGAAGGTTTTTATTTGACCTTCAGTTATGAAGGTCAGTTTAGCTGGGTACAGGATTCTTGGTTGATAGTTCTTTCTCTTTATGGCATGGCATACACCATCCCAAGCTCTTCTTGCTTTAGTTGTCTCTGCTGAGAAATCTGAGGTGATTCTAATTGGTTTCCCTTTAATGGTGATTGGTCTTTTCTCCTTGACAGCTTTAAGGATCTTTTCCTTGGTCTGAATTGATCCTTTGCAGATTATATTGTGTTGGTGAGATGTCCTGTTCTGGTCTGGTCTAGTTGGAGTTCCAAAAACTTGTATCTGAATAGGCCTACCTTTTTGCATGTTTGGGAAGTTCTCTGCTAGTATTCTGTTAATCAAATTTCCTAGACCATTAACTTCTCTCTCTCGGTGTTCCTCTATACCCATTATCCTCAGATTAGGCCTTCTGATGATGCCTTCCAAATGTTGAATAGATCTGCCATATTTCTTGGATTTGTCTTGGATGGTTTTATGTTCTTTCTCTATAATACCTGGGCTGTGTTCAATCCCTGAGATTTGATCTTCTGCATGGCCTAACATATTGTCAAGGCTTTCTACTTTGTTTTTCATTTCTTTTCCTTCTAATTGGTCGGTTTTGATGGCTTCAAATTCTGTGTTGGAGCTTTTTTTAGATCTTCTATGAACTTCTTTACTTCCTTAATTTGGTGTTTAGTGTATATTCTCAAATCACTTAGTTGATTGGTTATGCTTTACTTGGACTGCCATTCCTTCTTTTGGGTTCCATTCAGCATTCCTTTTGTGGTCTCCCTGACTTCTTTCACCTCTCTGTTTATGGATTCCATGAATGCCTCTATCGATCTTAGTCTATTCTCATCCCGATCTCTCAGTTGCTATATTTCTCTTTGATTAGCTTCCTCACGTTCACGCAATTTTTGTAGTTCTCTTTGAGTGTTCTCAGCCTGCTCATGCCATTCCTGACTTTCTCTTCATCTGTTCTCAGCCAGCTCACACAATTCCTCTCTCTTTGACTGATCTCAACCTTCTCACGCAATTCCTGTCTATCTCTTTGATCTCAACCTGCTCAGTCAATTCCTATTTTTCTCTTTAAGTGTTCTCAATCTGCTCACGAAATTCCTGTATCAATCTTTGAGTAGCTTCCTCACGTTCATGACCTTCATGTATTGATCTTTTTTTGCCTTCTCTCTATCCTTGTCATGCTCACACTGAGACCTTTGCATGTCTTCACTCTATTCATTTACCCTGTTTACCTGAAGTGTTTGTAGATGTTTTAGGGAACTCACCTCTGGATTATTTATTATCTGTTCTGTCCCCTGATTGTCATGAGTGGGAGTTGACATCACCAGACTTGCCATTTTTCTTGTGTTTTTCCGGTTTGTTCTGCCCATTTGGCATGAGAGTAACAGAAGTGTTGTGCTAGAACACTATTATAAGGTAAGCATCAACCAAATCTGTAGTTGCACAGTCAAAAGTCTGCAGATACAATCTAGTTCAAGAGATAAAATATATTCAACACCAAACAAGTATGTCTTAATTGCCTAAGAACAGCAAAGAAGAATTTTGCAACCAGAAATGATTAGGCTTAGCGAGAATGTGGGGGGAAAAAGATTAGAGGGATGTGAGAAGGTGAGGGAGAGTGGACTTAACCAAGTCCTGATCTCAAATATGGAAATGGATTGGACAGAATGATAGCAGAGAGAGAAAAAAAGAAAAAGAAAAGAAAGAATAAAGAAAAAAAGAAGAAAAAGAAAAAAGAGACAAGAAAAAATGGAAAATCCAAAATTTAAAATTAAAAATGAAACCCTTATAAACTGCAAGTTTGAGGAAATAGTATTCACAGAAGAATGGGGATGGGATAAGGGAAGGTAGGGATAGAAAGGAGACATGAAAAACTAGAAAAATAAAAATGTTTTAAAATATTATATGGGTATAAAGAGGTAATACTGCTATTAAGTATTTTAAGTCTAAGATTATAAATTGAGTAATAAATTTCTGGATTAATTGTGTACAGGTTGGGGGATAAGATCTAATTATTGATGACATGTATATCTGAGCAGAACAGCAATTAAGTCACGCAGAAAAGAATGAAAGAGAAGTGAAAAGAAAGAAAAGAAAGGAAGAAAGAAAATGGATCAAAAGATCAGTAGAGATAAAAACACACACATATACACCTAAAATAAAAATTACATGAGGATAAAAGAAAAAAATAATAGAAAACAAAATTTTAAAACAATTAAAAATTAAAAATTAAAAAAATTAAAAATAAGGTACAAAAAATTTCTTTTATTTTTGGGGGCAGGGGATGGGAAGATTCTGTATCTCCCTTGTGTTAGTAACCAGTCTCTAGGTGGAGTCTCTGGTCTGCCTGTGGTATTTAGTTTTTCTGTGGCTTGATTGGTAACTTAGGTGAGTTTGGGCAAGCAGAAAAATGTTCTGCTTTACCCAGGATTTTGTGATCCTCCCAGGCTAGTTCAGTGGGAGGGAGATCTCTTTTGAGTATTGCAAAAGAGGGAGATGGCTGTTTATTCTAGTTTGGAGATGCTGTGCTGAGGCTAAGTTTTGGGTAGAGTTGAGGCCTTTCAGCAAACATTAGCTTTTCCTGAGGGGCTAGCTTGAGACACTCACAGAGCCCAGCCTGGAGCCATTCTCAGGGTTTATGTTTACAGAATTTCAATTGATTGTCTGGGCTGCTGTAGGGAGGGGCAGCCTCTGGCTCTGTTTACCCAGTGAAGAAATCCACTCCTGAGGGTGAATTTTCCTCTGCCTGGGGTGGGTGACTTTTTCCTGGGTGGAGTTGAGCCTGGCAAGTCTGGGAAGGTTCCGGTGACCTGCTAAATGACTCTTTTATTTTCTCCCAAAGCCTGAGTTGGCGCTAGCAGCTCAGCCAGGCCTTTGCCAGTATCAAAGAGGGAGATCTCTGGTAGTGGGGTGGGGAATGGGTGGCCTTCCCTCCTGTGCCCTCTGAGAAGGAGTGAGGATGTCAGGCTTCTACTCATATTGCCAGATTTTTGGTTCCTGGGTCGTCTCTGGTCTGCGATCTGCAGGGTGAAGATATCTGCTCCTTCTCATTTCTTGCTGGTGTTGAGTAGAATCCGCTTGCCTACTGCCTCTGGCACCTCTGTCCCAGACTCTCTGTGTTGCAGGTATGGCGGCTATGACCTCTGCCACAGCAGCCACCACTGTCGCGGCTGCTGGTGAGTGCTCAGATCTTTCGCCTTGCCTGGATTTTCCCCATTTAGCCAAACTCTCTGTACTGTGATGGCACATTTGGTGTAATTCTCTGGCCTAGGACTGTTCACTGGAACACTAAAATTTCTTTCTATGTGAGAGCTTGTTTAGCCTCCAGCTTCAACACGTCATCTTAGCGCTTCACATTGTTACATATGTTTTAACATTGATGCATCCAATGACAAAGACACATTGCTTAAGTCACCCTTTTGATGACTGAAAAGAAACCATGCTGCAATCTCATTCTATGGAAAATTTGTGCTTTTCAATTCTTTTAAATTAAAAATTGATGTGGGAGAATGAACATTCTGCATACAATTTTGTATTTTCCTAATTATTTTAATATACTTTCCAATATTATATAAGGTTAAAACATTACTACTTATTTAGTTTTAGGATTTCTAAAATGGCCAGAGTAAAAGTTCTATTCATTCAAAATTTTAAGACAATAGAGTGTCCATTATGACCAAGTGAGAAATTTTACACTTTTTATTTGTCGTCCTTAAAGGTTGTGCTGGGGAATCAAGTCCAGTGCTTCATGTGTCTTAGTCTACTGCATGCCTCTGAGCCTGATGTGACCTGTGGTTTTATTTTAACTCAATTGGAATAAAGAAAAATTTCACTAGGAAGGTAATTACTTGGTTACTTTCTCCAATGTCTCTCACATAATAAAGTAATATAATTGTACACTGACAGAAAATGGTGTTCCTCTTAGCAGTAACTGTTTATTTTTTGTATCCCCACTCTTCACTAAGTCTTGCCCGTTTTCTATTCTCCCGTCCCATAAAACTTGACTATATCCACTGGAAACCCTCTTCCAGTCAGCCTCCTTCTAAAAAAGTCCAAATTTAACTAACATACCACCGGGTAGTCCCGCTATAAATTTTCAAATCCTGACTGCCACCAGACTCCTTCCTGAAAGCCCTCCTTTGCTACAGGGAAAACCTTCTTCGGCTCCACCCCTTCCTGGAATCCCCGCTCTGCACCACCGGAAACCAGGCCACATCCATATCTCTCCCTCTATGGCCTGTTTTGATGCACCAAGAACCCCCCCTAAATCGGGCTCCTCCCTTGAATCCTCACTTCATCCCCCAGATACCCCGCCCATAACTACTCTAGTCCCTCATAGTCCCATTGCTCCCATATTCTAGTACCTCTAAGCTCCTACTTCCCTTTCATACGCCACTCCCAACCAGACTGTTCCCTCAAGCCCCTCCTGGTTTCATCAGAAACTCCACCCATAACTAGCCTACTTTTAAGTGGGCTAACCTCTCAAACTCAGCCCTGAACCTACCTCTTCCCCGAAAGCCCATCATGCTACACAAAAATCCTCCACCTTCGTTTACATGCCCTTGAAGCCCCACCTAGTGTGGCCAGAAGCTTCTTACACAGCCCATCTCCTGCCTGTAAAGCCAGCCCTGCTCCACCACAAGCCCCTCCACCTCCCAAATCTACTCTCTCAATGCCCTACATTGCTCCCCAGATAAACCCACCATCCTATTAGATCCTCCCTCAGATCCACACCCTACTCCACCAGATACCCTGCCTATAATTACCCTACAACTTTGTAGACCTTCCACTCTTTCTGAAAGCTCCTCCTCCAATTAGCCCCATGGCTCTAAGACCTGACCTGCTCCAGAAAACCCCCACCACACTATCCCATCTCTCAACACCCACATTGCTCTACTGGAAACCACTGCACCAGTTAGCCTCACTCTGGAAGCCTCACCAGGTTCAACTGTAAATCCCTGTCCCTCCAAAGTCCCTTTTTGAAGGTTGCCTTGCCCTACTGGAAACCCTGTCAAAACTCCTTGTCCTGCCTTGCAATACTGAAATCTTTACCCAACATTACTCTTCTTTTCGAAGTGGTGACTGGCTACACCAGAAACCCATTCTAACTAATCTAGTCCACTGGATCCTATCAGTGCTCTCACAAAGCCCTGGTCCTGAAAAACTCCTCCATACATCGCGACTACATCTTGATCTGCCAGAAATCCCACCTCCACCCTAACACACTTCCAAAAGGCCTGCCATTCTCCACCAGAAACCCTGCCCCTTATTAGCCCACTTCTTCCTAGCACATCCTTGCACTCTCAAGGCCAGACCCTGAAAAGTCTCTCCCTCATAGCTCCGCATTCCTGCACCAGAAACCCCACCTTCTGTCAGCCTCTTGCCTCGATTTCTTGCCCTGCCTTGTGGGAAATCCCACCCTACATATCCCACAAGGGCTCACAGTGCTCCACCAGAACCCATCCTCTAAGTAATCTCTTCTTTGTAGTCTTGTTCTTCTTCTCAAAACTCTGCCCCAAACAGCCTCCTCTCCAGTGACCCCACCTTCTTCCACTGAAAACCCATCCACCTGCCAGTCTCCATCCTAACGTCCCACTTACTCCACAGGAGACACAGCCCCTAATAAGTCTAGTCCTTCCAGTACCCTCCCTGCTGTCTCAAAGCCCTACACAGACTGGCCTTCACCCTCAAAGCCCTTCCCTGCTCCACCACAGAGGATGTGCCACAACCAAGTCCTCCGTTGTACCAGACAGGGCTCCACCAGAAACCCCACACCACCTCATCCATGAAGGTCCCACCTGGTAAATTTTAGTACAAATATGATTTTATACTAGTAATAGAATTCATACTAATCAATATGATAAGAAAGCAACATTAAATAAAGACAACAAAAATTAGATAGCTATTAGATGCCTTAGTCTACTTTGGGGTTCTGTTACCAGGCAGATACACATTGTGCGAAAATGTGTGAAGATGATTCCTCTAACTGGAAAGTATTGTTTGAAGTATCAGTAAGGTTTCATGGGTGATCATTTTATTTCTACAAAATTCGTGAACATTAGTGCTCATTAACTTCAAAAATATTAGTTATTATAAATCCTCTGGTTTTGTTGAGGAAAGAGTATTAGTGTGTAAAATGATGACTTTCAAATCATCTCTCTAATGAATAATTTCAGAGTTGCTTACCTTACTATGTACCAGAGTTTTTAGTAACCGAAATTGTCTATCAGAATCAACTTTGATTTTCTTCCTTCCACCAAAGTGCCCTTTGGAAAAGATTGAAGTGTGATTATACAGGTAAAATGTCAGAGATAACAACATGTTTGAGATTATAACAAAATTATGATGAAGATCCCAGTCAATGTGTTTTAATTTTCTAAAAAAAGGAACTTACGCATATTTAACTGCAGACTTTGTGAAGACTAGAAGACAAAAATACAAGAAATGTTCTGTTATACCATGGTTCTGAAAACAAAACAAAACCAAGGAAATACAACATTATGAGACAGAAGGGAATGAGGAATATGTACCAGTGATATAGAATGTAAAACATACACTGAATCAGGTAAAAATAATTTTGGTCATGATGCCTGGTCGTTCAATATATTTCATTGTAAATATTGTTCTTTGTTAACCTGTGACTTAATATAGGTCTCAGCAGGTATCTGCCCAAGTAATTGTGTAATTAGTCAATTTCATCATTGCAAGATCGTCAGGATGGTAAACTCCCACACACCTTAACATAACTGCAACAGCACTAGACATACACTCCTATTGGTCCAACAGATTAAGCCAGACCTGTAGTATACCAAAGCTTTGTTTGTGGTATATAGATTTTTCAGGCTTGATGAAAAATGTCTCTGCCCAGAATTATATGATGACATTTATAGCTAAAATAATTTAGGGTCATTATTAACATCTAACACATGCTGAGTTTTTTATTTATACCTCTCCTTTCCCTTTCTTTTTTGCTCCCTTCTTTCTTTTCTTTCTCTTTCTTTCTTTCTTTATTTTGGGGTGGGGGAGTCCGGTCGTGGGGCCTGAACTCTGGGCCTGGGTGCTGTCCCTCAGCTCTTCAACTAAAGGCTAGTGCTCTACCACTTGAGCCACAGTGCCACTTCCGGCTTTTTTTTTCTTTTTGTTTATGTGTGCTGAGGAATCAAACCCAGGGCCTCATGCATGCAACGCAAACACTCTAGCACTGAGCCACCTTCCCAGCCCCTTTTTATTTCTATTTTCTTCCTTTTTTGCTTTCTTTCTTTCTCTCTTTCTTTCTTCCTTCCTTCAATTCTTTCTTTCTCTGTCTCTTTCTTTCTCTTCCTTTCTTTCTCTCTCTCTCTCTCTCTCTCTTTCTTTCTTTCTTTCTTTCTTTCTTTCTTTCTTTCTTTCTTTCTTTCTTTCTTTCTTTCTTTCTTTCTTTCTTTCCTCTTTTAGGAAATGTATGAATTTAGATATTTTGTTTGTGGAACAAGTATCCTACCATTAGAACATCCTTTTTCAATTTAGTTACTTTGCTCATAGGTTATCAATTTTGCTGAGTGCTGAACAGAGGCTAAGTTCCTCACTTCTGTCTGCCAAGTAGCTGGGATCACAAATGCATTCCAACATGCCAAGCTTTAGGATCATATGAGACTCTTATTAATTTCCTTGCACATTGGTTCTGAACTGTGATCTTCTCAAATTTTAACTCTTCAATTAGTGATGTGCGTTCCAGTAGCCTGCGGTCAGTATAGAGTGTCTAAATGAATTATTGAAGGCAATTTCACATTAATCTCTTTTTCTTTGCCAGTCCAGGGACTGTTATAGTTTTATTTCTATACATTTTTTGTGTATATGTGCACATTAGCTTAAAAATGTTACATTTTGCCCCTTTGTTTCTTTTTTCTTCTTCTTGGTCATGGGGCTTGAATTCTGGGTATGGGCATTTTCCCAGGGATCTTCAGATTGAGGCTAGCACTTTACCACTTGTGCTACAGTGACACTTCTGGTTTTCTGGTGGTTAACTGAAGGTAAGTTAACTGAAGGTAAGATTGTCAAAGATTTCCTCCAGGACTAGCTGTGAACCACCATCCTCAGACCTCAACTCCTGAGTAGCTAGGATTAGAGGCATGAGCCACTGGCACACAGCTAAATTGTGACTTAAGTTCTATCATTTAGTTGAGGGAGTAGCATGAGTGTGTAAAAAGTTAACTTTCAAGTCATCTCTCTAAATAATTTCAGAGTTTCATTTTCATAATATTTATTGCAGGGATTAATGACAGAAGCTCCCAAAGTAACAGAATGATCCTTCATATTCTCTTTCCCATAGGTACTATTAGAAGAGAATGAGTGAGATCTAAGTCTAAGGCAATATGTACTTGAAATTATAAAAAAATATTTTCATGATACATAAAGAGCCAAATAACAAAATGTGCTTTTCATTTCCTAAAGAAAGGAATGTCATACAAATATATTTATTGGCAGGCTTTTTCATCTGAAAAACAAAGAAAAAACAATATCTTAAAAAAGTTGAAAAGGATCAGCAACCATGTAAATGTGATATAGCATTGGAGACTTTAACACATGAATTGGTTCAGGTAAATAATACTTTGGGAAAGGTACCTGTTCACTAAATTTATTCATTGTAAATTTTTTATTGTTATATATTATGTTACTTAATATATATATATATATATATATATATATATATATATGTGTGTGTGTGTGTGTGTGTGTGTGTGTGTGTGTCTGTCTGTGTGTGTGTGTGTGTGTGTGTGTGTGTGTGTGTGTGTGTGTGTGTGTGTATCTGTCTGGTGAACTGTATGGTTAGGTAATTTCATCATGCCAAGTTCATCAAAAGGATGCACTTCCATAAGACTTAACAAACTTGCAACACCACTACACATGCATACTTATGTGTTCATCATTTTAAGCTAGACCTGTGTTTTACCAAAGCTTTATATATAGTATTTTATTTTTTCATTTAGGCTTGACACAAAATGTGTTTACCCCTAGAAATAGATTATGGCATTTATAATGACAATAAGTTAGTGTAAATCTTTACATTGAACACATGCTCAGTATGAGTTGTTCTTTCTTTCCTTTTCTTATTTTATCTTTAGGAAGTTGATTTGAGTTTTGATGTGTTTGCCAGATAGATATTCCACCACTGGAGTCACTCCACCAATCCTTTCTTGTTTAAGTTACTTTAATCATAGAGTAACAATTTTTGCACCCACCCCCCAAAACAGGAATCATTATTGCATTCCAATATCCCTACCTAGTAGGTTGATATGGGAGATACTTTCCTTCCTAGACTGAATCAGAACTGTGATCCTCTCAAATTCTCCCACTTTAGTTAATGGTGTGAACTCCAGTTCTGCCTACCTCTAGAACATATGACAGAAATAAATGATTACAGGTAATTCGAGTTAATCATTGTTTAATATAAGTGATTTGATATTAAAATGTAGGGTAAGTTTGAAAGTAAGAAAATAAAAGAATAATGAAGAAAGAAAGAAAGAAAGAGAAAGAAAGAAAGAAAGAATGAAAGAAGGAAAGAAAGAAAGAAAGAAAGAAAGAAAGAAAGAAAGAAAGAAAGAAAGAAAGAAAGAAAGAAAGAAAAAGAAAGAAAAAGAAAGAAAGGAAGGAAGGAAGAAAAGAAGGAAGGAAGGAAGAGAAAGAAAATGATTAAAAATTAATTTTTTGGAGTCAGGAATCACATGGCAGAGGTACTTCCTGTATTTTGTATTAGGTCTGCCCCAGGCCATGCAGACCCTTTGCAGACACCTTCCCACTTCTTGACTAAGTTTTCACCCTTTAAGTGTTATCTATGTATTTGGACACCTGGAGGCAGCCACCGTCCCCTCCTGCTAAGTCACAACCTGGTCAGTCTCTGGTCACACTTACCATCTAACCAGAGGTGAGTCCCAGGCCTTAAAGTCACATCTAGATCCAGTGTGGCCAGAAATTTCCCCCACTTGGCCACACCTCATCCGGTACTTCACCTGGATACGTCCTCGCCCGAGGTTAAGTAGCCCTATTTTTCGTACATGCCTTTCTACCATGTATGGCATGGGCAGCAGTTCAGTAAATAAACTAGTTCACCTGACTGAATACAGTGTGTTGTTCTCTTCATTGACTACCCATGAAACTCACCTAATTAATATGCTTTACTCTTAAGAGTTTCAAGCTATGAATCCATGGATACTTTTGTGACAAATGTCAATTCAGTATCTAAAAAACATATGTACTGACTCATCATTTAACAATATAATTCTGCCTCGAATCTTTTTTGGGGGGAGGTCCAGTCATGGGGCCTGAACTCTGGGCCTAGGCACCTGAGCTCTTCCGCTCAAGGTGAGTGCTTTACCACTTGAGCCACAGAGCCACTCCTGGTTTATTTCATTTTGCTTATGTGGTGCTGAGGATTCGAACCCAGGGCCTCATGCATGCAAGGAAAGCACTCTACCACTGAGGCACCTACCTAGCCCCTGCCTGGAATATTTAATAGCAGTTTAATTAACCATAAAGTCTATTTTGTTTGCTTTTTTTGTTTTGTTTTGTTTTGTTTTGTTGTTTAAAGTAATAAAAGAGTTGGTGGGACAATCTGAAAGGATCTCTGGCTTCATATTTTCACATCACTCTGGGCTACAATCTGTGTGCTATCAGCTCAGATGCTGGGACTTTGAAATTTTGGAAAGAAAAAACATCATAAGGACCCATGGCTTCGGGATTTCTCAGATTCTTTTTATAAATGTAATTGTTACTAAGGTATACAGTGAGGTTACCATTTCACAAGAAATTCAGACATTTAGATGTTTATTTATATTTTTGTCAGTTGTGGGCTTGAATTCAGGGCCTCGGAACTGTCCTTGAGACTCTGTGCTCAAGTTAGGTAGCATTCTACCAATTGAACCACAGAGCCACTTCTGGCTTTTGAGCTGTTAAATGGAGATAAGAGTCTTAAGGGGACTTTTTTTCCTGGGCTGGCTTTGAACTGCAATCCTCAGATCTCAGCCTCATGAGTATCTGGGATTACAGGCTTGACCAACTGGCACCTGCCTTGAAATTGTCTTTTTGGGTGTGTGTAAAAATACCATAGAGTGGGGTTACAATTATATGGGCAAGGTAATGAGCACATTTCTTACCAAGAATTGTTGCCCACTCCTTTGTTTCCCCTTCCCATCCCTTCTTATCTCCCTGCCACACACCTTCCCTAACCCCCATTCCCCACTCCCCACCCACCCCCCACCCCTGGGCAAAGTTGTAAAGTTCGTTTTCCGACATAAAGTCTTGTATATCTCATTGTTGCAGTGGGTCCACCTGTATCCCTAATTTAAAAAATTGTTTTTTCCCTTCCCCTCCACAAATTATACCAACATCAAATGCAGTGAAAGCAGGGGTTATACCGTGGGGGAGGGACATATAATGCAACAAATAAATCATATTACAGATACGTTAGTAACAATCTCATGAAAGAAAAATAAAACATTTGAATCCTTATCTTCCGGTTCATTTCAACTAATATCAACTTATTTGATTTTTCTGCTTGTCTCAGACATATAATAGTTATTGCAAATAAGGGAAAACATAGGACCTGTTTCTTTGCGCCTTGACTACTTCACTCAATATAATTTTTTCCAAGGCTTTCCGTTTCCTAATAAATGGGGCGAAGTCATTTTTTCTGATGGAGGCAGAGATTTGCATTTTGTATATAGACCACATTTTCTTGATCCATTCATCTACTGAGGGGTATCTGGGTTGGTTCAATATCTTAGCTATGGTAAATAATGCTGCAATAAACATAGTTGTGCTGGTAACTTTAGTATGGTCATGTTTGTGATCATTTGGTTAAATGCCCCAAAGTGGGATTCCTGTGTGATAGGGGAAATATATGTGGAGTCATTTGAGGAACCTCCATACTACTTTCCAACGTTTTTCTTGGGGGCGGGTCCGCTGGTGGGGCCTGAACTCTGGGACTGGACGCTGTCCCTCAGTTCTTCAGCTCAAGGATAGCACTCTACCACTTGAGCCGCAGCATCACTTCCCGCTTTTTTCTTTTTGCTTATGTGGTGCTGAGGAATCGAACCCAAGTCTCAGGCATGAAAGGCAAGTGCTCTACCACTGAGCCAACTTCCTATCCCCTCCAAAGATTTTAAACAAGTGTACACTTCCACCAACAAGCAGTAAGGTTCCCTTTATGCCACATCCTCTCCAACACCTATTGTTCTTATAGTTCTTGATTATAGCCATTCTAAATGGGGTGAGGTGGTATCTCAATGTTGTTTTGATTTGCATTTCTTTTATGGCTAGGGAGGTTGAGTATTTCTTCATATGTCTATTGGTCATCCTTCTTTCCTCTTCAGAGAAGTTTCTCTTTAAGTCTTAGCCTACTTATTACTTGGGCAGTTGTTTCTTTAGGGTTTTGTTTTGGGGGGATTTAATTTTTTGGGTTCCAGGTATATTTTAGATATGAGACACTTGTCCATTGTATGGCTAGTGAAGATCTTCTCCCAGTACATGGGCTTTCTATTGAACTTGCTAGCTATGTCCTTTGCCATGCAGAAGCTCTGCAATTCCATGCAATCCTATTTGTGCAACCTTTCTTTGATTTATTGTGTTTCTGTGTCTCTTTTACGAAAATATTGGCCTGTGCTAAGGTGACCTAGGGTTTCTCTTATTCACGGACTGCACTCACAAATTATTCATGCTGATTCAAAACTTTCGCAAAGTGGCAGGGTATAAAATGAACCCTCAAAAATCAATGGCTTTTCTATTTGCCAATAATGTGAAAAGCGTGGCTGAAATCAGGAAAGCAACTCCATTTGTAATAGCCCCACAAAAAATAAAATACCTAGGAATTAACCAAAGAAGTGAAGGACTTCTATGAAGAAAATTTTGAAAACGTGAAAAAGGAAATCAAAACAGAACTTAGAAAGTTGAAAAACCTCCAATTTTCTAAGATTTGAAGGATCAATATCGTGAAAATGTCAATACTTCCCAAAGCTATCTACAAATTCAATGTGATACCCATCAATATTCCAATCTCATTCTTCAAGGAAAGAGAAGAGGCAATCCAAAAATTCATATGGAGCAATAAAAGACCCCAAATAGCAAACATGATCCTTAATAGAAAGAACAGTGCTGAAGGAATACCAATACCAAATTTCAAACTCTACTAAAAAGCCATAGTAATCAAAAGAGCTTGATACTGGCACAAGAACTGACCCCAGGACCAATGGAATAGAATTGAAATCCCACAAATGAACCTACAGGCATATAGCCACCTAATCTTCGATATGGGAGCTAAAATAAATAGAATGGAAGACAGCCTTTTCAGTTAATTGTGCTGGCAAAATCGGTTAATCACTTGTAGAAAATTAAGCTAGATCCTTATATATCCCCCGGCACCACAATCAACTACAAATAGATCAAAGACCTCGAAGTCAAAACAGACACTCAAATAGTCATTTTTAATATGATAAACTGTTTAGTGCATCAGGCTCACCAATACAGTCCTAGCTATAGTTAGGATGATAGGTATGAAAAACAAACACTAGGTGTGTGTTGTTCATGATGTTTTGTATTGGTTGTTTTAATATTGTTTGTTTCTTCTACTACAAAGCTCTTATTTTTATTTTCACCTAGGTGGGGGAGATATGTGCTAGCCAGTGTTGAACCTTCTTTCTTTGAGATGGAGCCATGTGGAAATTCTTGTCTAGAATGGGGTGGAATAGAAATCCTCCTGCTCTCAGCACCCCATGGACCTGGGATGATAGATGTATTCCATCAAGCAGAGCCAGGGGTTGGGGAGAATTGCAGGTAAAAGTACACTGGTCTTGAAATGATGTCCCAAACAGCTTTACAGGCTTGTACCTCCAAAGCATTGTTGTATTCCGTTTCACTTTGAAGTAGCGTTTGTATATACTTAGAGATACAATGATAATACACTACATGTTTAATATATAGAATAGTAAACATAATTAGCATGTTGATCTCCTAAAACATTGAAGCTAATGTATTTTGGTAACCTCCTGACTCTGCTAGTTATTTTTTGGAATAAACAATACACATGAATACATTGATAATGTGCACTAGAAGATTGGAAGTTGATAGAGATAGACAAGTTAGACTATGTGTAATATATATATATATATATATATATATATATATATATATATATATATATATATTGCTGCTCTGAAGAACATTATCATATTCACCATGACAATACCACCATATATTCACCATGGCAATTTTACTACAGTGTAGAATTTTCCATTTCATAACCTGAAATCTTTTATCATTTTACATTCTCCTTATAAGTATGAATATTTTCCTGTTTCTTATAATGTTTTGAAATTATTAAGAGGGAATTTAAAAATTTGTATGGTCTACTGAATTATCTCATTTTGTTTGGTTTTGTGATGCTAAGTCATTAAGACCAAGTTTTCCTCAAATTTATGCTAGCAGACTATATCACTAAATTATATTCTAATTAATTCTTATTATTCTATTTTGAAATAAGGTTTTAATGTTGCTGTTTTATGATATAGAGTGTTGTGAAGGTGGACTAAAATTTGCAACTCCACTGTCTCCAGTAACAATGCTTTATCACCAGGTTCTGTAGGCTCATATTTATAACTAGCTAATCAGGAGGTTGAGACCTGAGATTTAGTTCAGATAGCCTGAGCAGAAATATTATGAGTCTCTCCTCTCCAGTTCACTACAGGAAAGCTGGCAGTGGAACTGTGGCACAACTGTTAGAGCACTACAGTTAATGACTCATATCTGAGGATCACGATTCAATGCCAGCCCAGGCAGGAAAGCCCATTAGACTCTTATCTCCAATAAACCACTAGAAAACAGGAAGTGATGCTGTGGCAGTAGAACACTCACCTTGAGCTGAAGGGCTGAGGGATAGCAACCAAGCCCAGAGTTTAAGCCCCATGACAAACAAACCCAGGGCTGATGAGAACCCCTGGCAGAGTATTGGAATAATTGCTATCTTTCTGAGACTGTTTCACTGGGTTCTTATCAAAGGAACTTGGCTTGAGACAAAGAAGTGCACTCCCCGGCTAATTCCTTAGTACTGGGTTGCCAGAACATTTCATTTACCTCATAAGTTAATGGAGGCTTAGCAATTTGCTTGCTGAGAGACTAGGTTTAAAGGAATGAGACAGTGGCACCCAATGTCCACCCTCACCTAGGAAATTACTATCTTGGAGGCTTTTGAAGGAATATAGACAGAAGAAAGGATGCAACTTGAACTTGAATTTGGGGCCTGAGTGTTGTCTGATATGTAGCACTCTACCAATTGAGCCCAAGGTCTAGTTCTGGCATTTGGCTAGTTAATTGAAGATAAGTGTCTTCAGAATTATACAAACTAGAGAGGGTTCAAACTGTGATCCTCAGATATCACCCTCCTGATTAGTAGGATTAAAGGCATGAGCCATTGTGTATTTATTGGGACAGATGCACAGAATTTCTATGAAATTGTATAGACATAACTCTACTTTTTGTCTGTCATGTTTACTTTACCATGTGTGACATAACCAGTCCCATTTGTGTCTTGTTAGTTCATAAAAGGAGAAGCATAGAGCTAACTTCAGAAAAGGAGAAGCATAGAGTTAACTTCCTACTCTCCTCCCATTGGTAAAGATACTTCTACCATAACTGGGAGGAAGATGAACAAATGAAAAAGTAAGTGGATGTTGGCACAAAGAGAAGATTTTGTCCTTGAACACTTGGTATTTTCAGGTTTCTGAATCAAAGTCAACTTACTTCTTTTCACACCAGTTGTGATTTTCACCAGGGAGCTGAGGCTTGGCACTTCAGTGAATAGCAGATTACACAGTTATGGATGTGCTTGTGGTTTTGGATTCTCATGGATGACAGGGAGGGCTGTGTATAGCAAATGTGATCCAGTGGGGAAACAACTTTTTCTTCCTATTACAGGGAGAATTTGAGATTTGGGATTATATTTGAGACATTTCTAGAAGTGGGTTGTGAGGAGCATGCTGCTTGCAAGAGTCTCTTCCCACTTCCCAACATGCAAGTTCTGCCAGAAAGAGGTTATAGTACAAGACTCAGAATGGAGAGTGTGGGCTCTCATTTTCTTTGTCATCAATCTGCACACAGCATGTTTTGTTCCATCCTCCTTATGTGGATTGAATTCTACTCTGATCATTTCTATGAGCCCAAGAACCATAACACCCAAAAGAACTTACACAGTATGTCAAGCTCAACATGACCTCTTCAGACCTGCTCTTCTACTTATGTATTCTTCTGGACTAGCTTGAGGAACCCATGACCCATGAGACCAAGAAAAAGAGGAAAAAGTCCTTGTTTAGATGCCTCATGAGTAGGGATGGAACCTGTGTCTCTAGGGATGGGCCTGATTGGCCAAGAGCCCTTAGTACTCCCCACCTTGGCACAATGTCCTTTTATGGATATTCTAGGCCAGGAAATATCTGTTCTCCTTTTGAAAGAACTTGGAAGTAGCCACTCATTAGAAACACCCTACCTTTTCATCAGTTTTCAGTCTGAACTCAAATCCTACAGCTTTCTGCATTCGGTTATAATGGAAGTTTAGTCACACCTTAACTTCTACAGTCTACTAAGACTCCTGTACCTTTTTCCATTCTCAGGTTTGCATCACCATAGAGCAGCTCCTATAGAACGCCAGATAAAGAACCCATCAGTGATGTCGTCTATGGTGACTGATGGAGATCAGAATCCATCACTGATCTCCAGAAAGCATGTGAACATAGAGGTTTTTTTTCTTTTTTCAATTTGTAGAAAGGCCCAAGTAGATTTTGAGTCCTGTGGACATCCCACTGGTTCTGAACCCCAGCATGTGATGCACATACCACCCCAACATGTGATGCACATACCACCAAGGAAGAGGACGATCGAGAATGTCTCCCACTGATGTTCACAATCCAGGTAGATCAGCTCCAAACCGATAATAATAATAATAATAAATCATGTCAAAATGTTCAGGGTAAATGTGTGCTAATGGAAAATGACCCCAGTCTATATTCAAAAAAACCAATAAGTGAGGTCCAAAATCTAGATTCAACTGCGGAAAGGGAATCTTTCGTCACAGAATTCCCAGACCTATCTGTCCTCTTACAGTGGATCCAATTTCCAATTGAGAAATTAGAATCTGTCCCTACCTGGACTCAGGAAGAAAATCCTCTTTAGTGAGGAAGTAGATCCCTTTGAGGACTCTGAGGCAGAATTTCTGCCTGAAGGCAATTTAGAGGCCAATCTAGATTTCGAGATTCCTTCTCCCCTTTCTGAGAAAATCTTTTTCTTTTTGTCCTGATTGTTGTAAGAGGTTCATTGTATTTATTCTTCTAACTTTATTAAAATGTCAATGTTTTTGACATATTCTAGAATTCTTGAATCCTAAATGTTTCCTTTTAAACCTACAATCTGAAGCATCTTGAATACGTGTTCTGTGAGATTGGAAAAAATAGAGTGACAAGGGGCTGTACAAGAGATCCTACTGGACATAATGGGAGATGTTAAATGCACAGGGAATGACAATGAAGCCAGGCCATGCCTGTATGGGGTGATAAGGTGGCTACAAAAGGTTAAGACATAGCAGATCAGATGTCCTAGAAACCTATTCTGTCAATTGGGACAAATGCCACAATAATTATAGTGGTATGTGGGACACGCTTTCAACAGTGAGTTCCAATCTGTATACATCTTCATTGTGCTTTGGGCAAATATGGAAGAAAAATTTGATTCCAATAATATAAAAAGTCTACTTAGGGCTGAAAATATTTGAAAAAATATATAGGAGATATGTATACTGGAAAGTAAAAACGCTCATCAATAAAAGAAAGAATGCTTACAGATGTGAACAAACACAAAATCAGGAAGAAAAAACACAATTGAATCAGTTATATGTAAATACATGTTATATTGTTTATGTTATATAGAGTATATTATATGATATATAAGATTTAATATGATTTTCAAAATAAAAAGGCACTTAAATTTTTAGTCTTGAGTATTTTTTGTATAAAACAGTGTAATTATTATTGGGGAAAGAAGTGATATAATTTGATTATAATTATATGAATATATATTTGTGTTTCTAGATACAACACTGATTATAAATAGATGAATAATTATATACATATATTTGTATATATCTATGAAGTGAATATAATGAAAGTGAATACTATGAAACTGACTGCAGTATGTATAAAAAAGTTGAGTCCATGAAACTCAGGCCTGTAATCCTAGCGATGTGGGAAGCTGGGTTCTGAGTTCTAGTATTTCTTACCCCAAGACTTAGATTTTCAGAGGATGCCTGGGCTATTAGTTCTAGAGTTACATTGTTGTTCTCCTACTACCTCACCTCCCTTAGTCCTCCCTCCCCATGGTGTAAAGTTCATTTTCAACAAAGGGTCTTTGAGTATCATTGTTACAATGGGTCATCCTGTGTTGAACCTAAATTTTCTATTTCTCTAACCCTAATTCTAATTTTGTCTGGGATCCTAACCCTAACCATCATCATAATAATAGTTCAATTCAGAAGTTAACAAAATATTCAAGTTTTTTTCCATCCTTTTATTCTACTGTACATCTTGACTTAAGTTGCAGTTTAGCTTAAATCTATTTTTTACAAATTAGATTATATGTGCATATATAAAGATGTAATTTTATGTGAAAAACAGAAGATCTTTGGGAAAAAGGGTAATGAAAAGGAAATAGAGGGAGTATAATCAAATGCTTTAAATATATTATGAATTGCCACTTCTGACAATTAATAAATTTTAACAAAATAAATAAAAATTAATAAAGAATACACTGTCTTCTAGTGTTCTTTAAGAGAACCATGATATGTCTTGTGAATAAAATACCTGTGTTAGATAAACTTTGTTCGTGAATATTTTATATTTAAGTTATTTAACTTAATGAATAAAAATATATTAAATAAGATTCCATGATAAAAAAAACATAAAATTATTACTTAGTAATTGTTTGAGTAAAAGTTATAGTCGTGAGATTTAGGAAACTAAATTTCTATTTCCCTACAAAGCAATGATTTAAGTTTACTAATTTAATATTTCTAGTAAGTTAGGGAATATAATTGGCATGAAAAACAACTAACTGTACATCTTGTTCCTTAAATGAATGATATTTTAAATATTGTCTCTTTTTCAAATGAATAATTAGGTTTACTTTTCAAAATAAATGCAATTTTATCTCCTTTCAGAACAAGTAAATACCCTGCAATTAAATGAATTAATATATACAGATATTTAAAAGCTAAATTTTCTATGTTTGATACATAGCTCTACATATTCAGAATGCTACGATTTTTTTATTCAGAAATATCTACCCTCTGGGATTTTTGATTCATCAATATAAATTATCTCATGAGGTTCTTGAGAAGGCTCCAGTAACCAGAGTGGTCAAAACATTTCCTGAATTCTAAATATTAAATCTAGACATTTTTATGCTTTGATTACATCATTTATTGTCTCTTCAGAGCAACTAAGCTAAAATAAATACTATTGTTTAAACATTTTGCTCACATTGTAAATAATATCAACACAGGTCACAAAGAGACTAATTATTTCAGACTCATTATATTTTGTAAACTTAGTGTGAAGAATGTAGAGAGCAGAAGGTTCTTATACTCAATAAATATTTTTGGTTAAATTAAGTTAAATCTTATATCTGGATTTCTAATTTGGACGTTAATCACATGGTAACAGGAAAATAATGATTTTTTAAAATAATTACTTTGGGGCCATTTTTCTTCTTAAAATTATGAAGCAAAAATATCTCTAAGAAATATATCTGTGAAGAAAATGTTTCAACCGTTAGTAAAGTGCTTTATACTTTAATATAAATTTTATCTCAAAATATAAATTCTGACTACTGCAGGACAGAGTAGGAGAGACACTTGAACTAATAGGAACAGGAAGGAACTTATTGAACAGAGTCCCAGGGTCACAACAAGTTGGAGAGAGACTCGACAAATGGGACTACCTTAAAATAAAAATCTTCTGCACAGCTAAATCTATTGCAACTAAGCTAGAAAGACAACCAACTAATTGGGAAAAAATATTTACCAGCAATATATCAGACAAGGGGTTAACATCCTGTATATACAGGGAACTGAAGAAACTAATCCCTCCCAAACCTAACAAACCAATTACTAAATGGGCAAGGGAACTAAAGAGGGACTTCTCAAATGAAGAAATAAAAATGGCAAAGAAACACATGAGGAAATGTTCATTATCCCTATTGGTGAAGGAAATGCAAATAAAGACAACCCTGAGATACCATCTTACCCCAGTCAGAATGTCCCACATCCACAAATCAGCCAACGACAAATGGTGGAGGGGATGTGGATAAAGAGGAACCCTATTACACTGCTGGTGGGAATGTATACTTATATAACCACTTTGGAAAGCAGTCTGGAGGGTCCTTAGAAAGCTAAAGATTGACCTTCCTTACGACCCAGTCATACCACTTCTAGGCATCTACCCTGAACAACAAGAACCAATATACAAGGACATGTGCACCTCCATGTTTATTGCAGCACTGTACACATAGCTAGGATATGGAAACAACCCAGATGCCCCACCACAGATGAATGAATCCAAAAATTGTGGTATATATACACAACGGAATATTATGCAGCCATTAGAAATGACAAAATAATGGCATTCGCAGGGAAATGGAAGGAGCTAGAAGGAATCATGTTGAGTGAGGTAAGCCAAGAATGATGAGACAAATGGTACATGGTCTCCCTGATAAGTGGATGCTAAATCCAAAATGTTAGGTGATACGACAAAACTAACAGGACTTAAGAAACAAAGAACTCCCACTCATCTGGTTGAACCACTACTAAATATCCCCATGCTGCTTATCACATATATGGTATATAACATGTGAACACCGTTATATGTTACAGACTGTGATAGACAATTTGCTCCAGGAAAGTTACAATGAACTTGTGACTTTAAATGAGCATCATTATTCCACAATACTGTGAATTTCCGGAAATTATGTAATCACTTAATCACAATCAAAAAAAAAAAAAAAGAACCTCGGGGAAGGGAGGGAGGAAGTTGATGGTAGGGGGAAAACAATGGAGGGGGTAACAATGTTCAAGAGGAAGTGTACTCATTACCTCACTCATGTAACTGTAACCCTCTGTATAATATCTTTACAATAAATAAATAAAAATAGAAATTCTGCAACTAATCTTATGTATGTTTTCATGCACAAAATGCTGTGACTTCTAATCTTGTTATGTGATTTTAATTTTATATTTTTTAGTTGTGACATGATCCCTACTTACATTTATTACAAACTTCTGTAATTATACAAATCATGCCCTTACACACTAACTTATATAAAATAATATTCAAACAAAATTATCTTTTTTCCTGTCTCCAACAGGGAAGGATGATGTGCTGAAGTACAATAAATGAAAGCCCTCTAACAAAGAGTCTTTATGGAATGGAAATTGGCAACATGAGGATGGTTACATGAGCACTTTCTACTTCGCTGAACAGGAATTTTTGTTTCTACAGTACTTTCTTACTTTTTAATAACACAGGGAAAGCCATAAAATTTGAAGTTCATATGAAGGAATTGCATTCCTAAAAGATGTGGCAACCTTTCTCAAAAGCTCGATCGTATCACTAGTTCATTGTGCTTGTTGGCTGATCTATTTCTCTATCATATGTTTCATATTATTAAGCATATTAGTAATTCATCAATGAGTACATTACAGGAGACTCCAGAAAATAATAGCTATTGCGGTGTAATAATCAGAAGAGAGAAAAAAGATTATATTAATCTCCAATTCCTCCCTTTGACCTTCAATATGCCAATTAATTTTCAAAAAAATCATGTACAATGTTTGTTTATTTTTCCCTTTTTAATTAGATATTAAGCAAGTGTTCTTGCAGTAAAAAGAGATGACAGTGGTATGAGAGCTCTGGTAAGAGCACCTTCTCTCTAACAAGCAATGCTCTATGGACTGTAAATATGGAAGCCACATTAAAATTCTCTACACACTTTCTCTCTCTCTCTCTCTCTCTCTCTCTCTCTCTCTCTCTCTCTCTCTCTCTCTCTCTCTCTCTCTCTCTCTCTCTTTCTCTCTGTCTCTTACACACACACACACACACACACACACACACACACACACACACACACACACACACACACACATACACAGCTGCCACCCAGACACATCAGAGATCAGTTGCATTCACCTGTAATGATTGTTGACTGATGTTTGCTCCATTGCTTTATTTCAGCTTAAGATCTTGCCTGGACCTTTATCTTTCCCCGAGATCAAGTCCTTAGTTCTTAGTTTACTGTGGGTCTGAGTATTCATAATATGTTCTGGCTGCTTCAGGCCAATTAACAATACCCTAAATACTGTATCCTCAAACTTGATATTCAAGTCAAACTCCATGAATTTATACTACTGTTCCAAAATACTAAAATTTATTGGATTTAGGAACCAAGAAAGCGCCCACCTTGATACTTTAGTAGCAAATGATATCAAGAAAGTAGAAGAATAAAATGTAGAATACTGGATGTGTGTTATAGATACAAAATCATCATCTATAGGCTCATTTATTGGAAAATTGACATCCTATATTGAAAGCACAATTTACATATTCAGTTTTCCACTTACTTTGCTTACCTATCACTTCTGATCACAAATCCTTTCATGAATTTTTATAGTATCTGAATAAATCACACGATATGCATGTACTTATCATCTGAAGGAAAGACAGTCTGCTGTTACATCTTTCATTCTATATGAAAAACCCTTAGTTTTTGTTTCCCTGTTTGCTGAATAAATCTATTCCTGGAAACAGGATATTCACATCATTTCCATTTTTAAAATTTGAAATATAATATAAACTTTGTTGTGACTAGTCATTTTCTAAAAATGAGTGATATTCATGAACACCAATATTTTGGTGCCTTTAAGTAAATTGAGACTTTATGTGGTATGGTAGTGCTTGTGTCTAATTGACTTAAGCATTAGATTATTCATGTATAGACATGTGAATTGTGCTTTTAATGCAAATTCCCAAGGATTTACATTAAAGTCATAAGGGAGGTTTTTGTTTTCATGTTCCATATGTTATATTTATTTCAATAAAAGTACTAGAAATACATGTTTGCTGGAGCAATATAAAAGATGAGAACATTTCTAAAGAGAATCGATTTGTTGATTAAAACATAGAAAAGAGTAAAAATCAGGTTTCTTGCTTGATACTGCATAAATTTTATATGAATGTAGCTCAAGATGAGACTCAGATATAAATTCATATTAATATTACGGAGATTTCTACCACAATATAAGCAATATAGGTATTTTAAGTAATTGGTCATTCTAAGCCCTCGATACCTAATGGATGACGAATGGCATTGAAAATAGCAGAGGAAAACAATTCAACATGCAGATATTATGATTTTATAATACTAATATGAAAGACATGGAGCTTTTGCCTTTCTGAAGAAGAAAGTTTAGCCAGTAATTTCAATGTAAGGCATCAGTTGCAATGAGTCTAAAGTCTTTTCCTCCAAGATATCCAAGAGTATTATACTCATCGTCTGAACAGTAAGTAATTATTTTAATTAGCTTTGTTTAATATTAATTTACTTGTAGAAAATAGGTTAAAATGTCTGCTCTCTTTCTTTCAATGTACTAATATACATTTGTTGTACCTGGACTCGAGACCCCCTGAAGACCACCAGAGACCTCGACCAATGCAAATAACAATAGTCGTTTATTTGCAAATTTGATGTTGGTCCTCCACACACTCAGTAACCAGTGACGCTAAGAGGTCCCGAGCATAGAATCAGCACAGTTTTTATACTATTGAACAAACAACTTTAAGGAAGCTTTACATTAGAAATTCCATGATTGATTAACATTTTAAGCAAACTAAGCTATACGTATGTGATTGGCTAATATCATTATTGACATGTTATTGACGGGAATTGTCTGGCCACTGGGTCACCGTGTCCTGCATGGCCACCCAGTGTTTGGTCAATGCATCTCGAGAAAATTTCTGTGGCTTTCCCAAGGAGTATTTATATCTCAATTGTCCGGGAATTGTTTTTCTTTTTATGTCATTTCTTGGTTAAACTCATGGTTATTTTAATAATTCATACCTCACAAGATGGTTGCTAGCTTGTATTGGAGTTACTTAGGCCTTCTTTGTGCCTCTTTAAGCTTTAGGCTCTTCATTTCCTCCTTTCTAATGGTCACCTTAAGGGCAAATCATGGTCCTTATGGACCTGCACTATGTCTTTTGTCAGGAATCAGTTGATATTGTGTTATCAATACCATCATCTGCATGGTGTTACACGTTCCTTAACAAACATCACTAGTAGATTTACAATGCAAGGCCCTACTGTGAACACAAGTACCAGAATGATAATGGGGCCCAACAGAGTGGATATTAAGGTGGTTATCCAAGGGGAATAATTAACCATGATTCAAACCATCCTTCTTGTTATTCTCTTTCTCTTTTTCGTTTTGCTGGTGCCTCTCTTACTTTAGCTAAAGATTCTTTTACAACTCCGGAATGATTAAGGTAGAAGCAGCATTCTTCCCCGAGGGCAGGACATAGGCCTCCTTGTTGTAAGAAAATTAAGTCCAGCCCCTATCTGTTTTGCAACACTACCTCGGCTAAGGAGTCCTATGATTTTTGAAGGTAGCCTATACAGCTTTCCAGGTTTTTATTATCCTCATCTATAGCAGCACGAAGGCTAGTGTAAGATGTTCTCTGAGTAATTAGGGATGCCACCCCAGTTCCTAGTCCAGCTAAGCCTACTAGGGCCCTGTTGTTACTGCTGTTATTATTTCTCTTTTAGGTTTTCTGGGACAGTAGCTTGCTGCAGACATCTTTATCATCTTATCTACATGAAAATGGTAGAGAAGTCGATATTTTGTACCATGACACAAACACTGTTAGTCCTAAAATACTTCTAAGTGGAGACAGGAAGTTAGGCCAGTTGAACATACCCACCAAGCATCTTGGGGAGGTAATAGATAACCTTCCACTGGAATCCATTCTTGGGTCTGATTACATAAGTGAGTAAGTTAGTTGGTACTCGTCCCACACATAACCCTTGTCCTATAGAGTAAGTTTTGCTTCCTTTTGTCCCACGTACATGATTTAGTTGTTTTTAGCATTTGTTACATTCTGTACCACTGCAATACCCACATAAAATGGAGGTCTCATATCATAACACATCCAAGAAGAACTTGTAATATCAGGATGTATCTGATTGATCACAATGTAAGTTTGAACCAACAGCTGCCATAGGGAATCCTCTGGCAATGGGATTCTCTCCCTAAAGGGGTCTCCCTTTTTCGGAGGAGATGGGGTCACTACAACCCAGGGCTTGTTGTCTACTTTGAGTTTTACAGCAGAGACTGGTTTTAAAACTGTGTTGGTCCCATCGCTGAAGGGGAATAATTGGCTGTGGCAAATGCTTGTATGTTTATGAGAATGCCATCATGTGTCTCTCCCCTGTACAATCTTTGTCCCCAATTCTTTCCTGATTCCCATCCTAGGGCTTGTTTGCCCTTGTCTGTGAACCGAAATTACAATCTGGCATCAGAATCCTGGAAGACCCTAATTTGTTTTGTACAGGCAGTCCATTAAACTGGATGGCTGCACGTTCTGATTTGGTAAACTTAACAAGGTCTCCTCCCATTCCTTTCCATTTTCCTGAAGTACTTGTTTTCCAGTCCCAGCTCTTACAGTAAAAGTCCTCTTGTCCTCCAAAATTACTAGTCCTTCTTTTCCCTGGGCATATATACCAGTGTCTCCCTCTACATTTCATAAGCCTAGGTCCTTCCCATACTCCATCAGCAAACTGACACAAGTTAAATGTGAGCTTGTCTGGGAACCATAGGGATGATCCCTCTTTCATGGCCAAAGGGACACATTTACCCATTACCTGATTACTAACAATCCATGTCCAATTTATGGGTGGGGGGATTGCCTGCACTTACTACTATGCTAATACAATTTCCAAGTAAGTTATACATCAATAACCAATTCGTGACTGTCTTTTTACAACTGAATTTGAGCTTTAAAGGATTGTCTTTGGAGCATGAGACTTGCCAATCTGGGTCCTCAACGAGATCCGCTATGGAATCTTCAGGCTTCGCATGTGAATGGTGTATCCAGGTAGCAATGCCGTCGACTTTGAGGGCTGTCGGTGTAGTGAAGATGACCACATAAGGTCCTTTCTACCTCGGCTCCAAGTTTTCCTGTCAGTGTCTTTTCACCAAGACCCAGTCACCGGGGTGGAAGTGATATGGGATTGGTGGAGGGCCCGACTTGTATAGCGCCCTCAGTCTGGGCCAGACATCAAGGTGGGCCCTCTGTAGGGCCCTGAGGGAGAACAAAAGTTCAGAGTCATCATGTTTTCTAAGCAACTGTTGTGACAAGTTAGGAATTGTGGAAGGGGCAGTCCAAATACAATTCCATAAGGGGAAAGACCAATTTTAAAAGGGGAGTTGCATACCCTGTATAAGGCAAAGGGAAGGAGAGTTACTCAGTCACCGCCAGTATCCATGGTCAATTTGGTCAGGGACTCTTTTAGAGTTCTATGCAACATTTCCATCTTTCCTGAACTTTGGGGTCTATAAGTGCAATGCAATTTCCAATCTGTCCCAAGAGCACTTGCAATTCTCTGACTTACCTTGGACATGAAAGCTGGTCCATTATCTTATCCTATCATAATAAGGATGCCAAACCCGGGAAAGATCTCTTCTAGTAACTTCTTAGCCACTACCTCTGCAGTTTCGTGCTTTGTAGTAAAGGATTCTACCCATCTATGAAAACTAGCAGATATTTATATCCATACTTGCCAAGTTGGAAGTCCACCTCCCAGTAAGTTCCTGGTCTATCTCCTCTGATTTGACTGCCTGTTTCTGTTTAGTTCTTCCTTGCATTTGTCAGTTGACATGCCTTACAGTCCCTGACAATCTGTTCTATTTTAGCAGGGTTATTTTTGATCCAAAGTCCAGTATTTCTCACCAGTTCTTGCATCTTCTTTGCACTCATATGGGTGCTTCAATGCAACTTAAGCAGTACTTTACTCCCTAACTGCTCTAGTAAAATAATGTTGCTCCTAAAATCTCTCCACCAACCATTTAGGCATTGTGCCATGGGCAGTTGATCAATCCATTTCAAGTCCTCTGTGGTGTATATTGGAGTATCCTAAAGAGTTCTCGTAATAGGGTCTGGGTTTTAATCATAATTATAGAGTGGCTTTGTAATGCCACCTCCTGGGCTATTCTGTAGGCCAGGGTACTGCCTTTACTCACAGCATCTTTAGGTTTTTGATGTCTAGGGCAATGAACAATGGCTAACTTAGGCAGCCAAAGAACAGTAATTAAAGCCAAGATTCCATCTTTATTTTTGATGGTTTTTCCTTCAGATGTCAGTAATCATCTTTCTTTGTAAATAGCTCTGTGTACATGAGCCGTTGCAAATGCATACGGACTGTCAGTGTACACAGTTAGCATTTTGTCCTTTCCCAGTGTTAGAGCTTGGGTCAGGGCTATTAACTTGGTTCTCTGGGTTGATATGGCTACTGGTAGAGGTTCATCCCAGACCACATCAGTCTCAGTCACTACTGCCACTCCCACATAACTCTCCCTGATGAATAAAGATGCTTTCATCTGTAAACCACACGAGTTCAGCATCCAGCAATGGCTGGACCCTTGAGTCCTCTTGGATGTTATGGACTTGTGCCAGGATTTCTGAGCAGTTATGTAGTGGCATGTTTAGATCCTGATCTGGTAGAAGCATTTCCCAGTGGAGAACCGAGGGAGCCTGGAAATTGATTCTGAGAGGGTTGAGTAGCATTCCTTGGTAATGGGTTAGTTGGGTATTGCTGAGCCACCAATCTGGTGGTTGCTTTAACACACCCTCAATAGTGTGAGGGGGTGGTCACATACAGTTCTTGTCCCATGGTTAGTATATCTGTGTATTTTACCAACAGAACAGTAGCCGCTATCATTCTCAGACATGGTGGTCATCCTACTGTTACAGAGTCTAATTTCTTTAACAAGTAGGCTACTGGTTTTCTCCAAGGGCCCAAATATTGGGTTAGGACTCCTTTTGCTATTCCATTATGTTCATCCACATATAAGTAAAAAGGTTTACTGGCATCAGGGAGTCCCAACACTGGAGCTTATAATAAGGCAGTTTTTATCTGTTCAAAGGCTCATTCAGCTTCCTCTGTCCATTGAAACAGTTGCTTCTCCTCGTAAAGAGGTTTAGCCAGCTCTGCAAACCCTTGGATCCACAGATGGCAAAAGGTGGCAGAACCCAAAAACTCCCTTACTTGGTGCTGTGACCGTCGTGTTGGAATTTTGAAGGACAGTTTCTTTTCTGACTTTGGTGAGACATCGCTGCCCCCATTTCAATAAATAGCCCAGGTAAATTACCTCTGATTTGCAGGTTTATGCTTTCTTGGCCCATGCTCATTAACCAAGGTTTCCCAATATCTGGGATAAATCTTCTGTTCCATGGATGCATTCTCTTTCAGTTTCACCGGCAGTTAATAAGTCACCCACATATTGCAACAAAGTCAGACCAGGGTGGATTCCCCTAAACTCACCCAAGTCCTCATGCAGAGCTTCATCAAAGAGTGTTGGTGAGTTTTTGAATCCTTGAATGAGTCTTGTCCAGATCCATTGACACCTCCTTTGACATCTGTCCACTCAAATGCAAAGGGATCTTGACTTTTGGGCACCAAGGGTAGGCTGAAAAAGGCATCTTTAAATCTAATACAATGTATCACTGCCTATATTGAGGCAGGGTGCTCAGGAGAGTGTAGGTGTTGGGTATGGTAGGGTGATTGTCCATTACCCTTTTATGTACTTACCTGAAGTCCTGTACTGGCTTCTATTCATTTGATTTGGGCTTGCAGACTGGTAGCAGGGGAGTGTTCCACTCTGACTGGCAGGGTCACAATACACCCAGGTCTAGCAGACACCTAATGTGGGGTGTAATTCCCCCTGTGCCTCCATGGACATAGCGTATTGTCAAACTGGGTCCACCCCTGATTTTACTTTGATGAAGATTGCTGGTCTATGTTTCGCTAGTCCCACTCCGCCAGTCTCTGCCCAAGCTTCTGGATACCATTCCAGCCAATAGGTGATTTCTTGGTCAGGAGTCTAGGATGGTTGAAGCAACCAGTCCTCATCTTCCAGGCCCTGAGTCAATACGTGTATTGGTCTTCCTTGAGCATCCTCCACCTGGGGGCCTTCTGGATATAAGTGAATCTGTTCCCTGACCTCGGTTAACAAGTCTCTTCCCAATAAGGGATAAGGGCTTTATGGAATAACAAAGAATGAGTGGGACACTCATCCCATCCCCAGGTCCACTGTTCTTTCGGTGGTCCATGAGTATTGTTTAATTAACATTACTTCTTGCACCCAAGAGGTTTTTGTTGTTGTTTGGAGTTTTTTAACTGTATTTTTTGTCTTTTTTTTTGGTACTGGGGATCGAACCCAGGATGTTGTACTTGCTAGGCAAGCACTTTGCCACTGAGCTACATACTAGCCCATTACCCAAGAGATTTTATTTGAGGCTTTTCCTTGGGGCTTTATTTAAGCAGAGTATTGGGTCCATTTATCCACTAGAAATTTTACTGGAGTCCCATCCACTCTCAGTGCTACCCTGAGTTCAGGGAGGGGAATTGAACCCTGACATCCCTATTCATTATTAGCAGTACTGTTAGCCATTAGTGTCGAGGTTCTATGGGGCTGCCACTGCTTTGTTCAGTTTCCCTTTCTTAGCACATTCTTTGACCTAATGCAATATTTCTTTGCAGTAAGTCCACTAATGTCTGTGTAGACCTTGACTATTTGGGCATTGTAGGGTTTCTTTCCTTGTAAGGCCATGTAAACTTTAGCTAAATTGGTATGTTTGCAGGCTACTGCCTTGAGATCCGCCATTAGAGTCTGGTGATAGACCCTTATTCTCCCCCTATGTTCTGCCGTGTTGTAGTCCAAACCATCATTTGGAGGCCTGGTTAATGGAAAAGATGCATTGGTGAAATCAGGCTTAGCAGTAGGCTACCCGTCATGCCCCAGAACCAGTTTCCTAGCCTCAGTTTGAATCCTTTTTCTTTCTTCTGTGTGGAACAAGACCCGAAGTAACTGCTGGCAATCATCCCTGGTCAGCTGACACATGAACATTACATTATCTAGGAGATAAATCAAATCCTTGGAATTATCTGAAAATTTTGCATTTTGTGTTTTCCAATTATATAAGTCACTCGTGGAAAGGGCTACTGAAGTCGGCGGTCTCTGTTTTTGTCCGGAGGCCCAATTTCTCTGAACAGCAGCATTATGGTGGTAGCAGGGAGTCTCAGGCTGGCAGCTCCCTGAATGCTATCACGAGTTCTTCCTGCTGACCCTTCCAAGTTGCTGCTGGCTCCTTGCTCCTCATCTCTTGCTGCCTCCCCTTCCTCCATGAGGGGTGGAGGAGGCAGCAGTGAAGGGTATGGGAGGAGATCAGAGTCCAATAAGAGAAGATCTTCACTCCCTTCCTGTAAAATGGCATATAAGGAGGCTGAGGGGGTAGTTGACACAACCTTTTCTAATGCTAAAATCTTGTTTTTATCGACAGAAAGGGGTAGAAAGGGCAACAGACACTTTGGAAGTTCCTGCACCAAATTCTGCCAAACTAAAATATAGAGAATCTGATTGGGGTGGCTTGCACTTCCTGGGAGAAAAGCCCTACATTTAACCTCCCAAATGGTGTTTAGATTAAAAGTTCTTTGGGGGCGGGCATCCATCCTCAAAAGTAGGCCACTCTGACTTGCACAAAGTAAGTAATTTTTCTTTTTTAACTTCAACACCTAAATTGTTAGCTCTTTCCTTAACATCTTTAAAAGTATCTGTCAGAAAGGTAAGATGTGTACTTTGGTTATGATTCATTTCAGCGTATATCAATCCACACAAAAGACAAGAAAAAAGGAGGAAGGCAATTACAAATGTCACAAAATTTCGGGGATTTAGGATAAAACCACAACTCAGAGTGTCCCAAGGAGAAAAGTGTGGATTCGCTGGCCTGTTTAGGATCCCAAAGAGGTAGACGGAGACACTTGGTGATGTTTCAGCAGTGTAATTGGGTAAAAGACTACCCGACTCTAGCTTTGCTTCAAGTGGGCCAACTTTCTAAGCCAAATTTCATCCTTCGAGGCAGAAGACTAGAGATTCTGAAAGAGAAAGTAATGATTGTTGGACAAGAAACTGAACAAAGAATAACAATTTTACATGGAGGCAAACAGGGTTTCCAGGCATCTGTGTCAGGATGAATATGAAAGAGGAAATGTTCCACGAAAGCCACAATACAGACAGACACACAGATTTTAAGAGAAGACACATTAACAGCATGCAGGTGATAGACTGGGTGGTAGACTGTCAGACAGAAATTGCCAGACTAAAGACAGGAAACATCACAAATGTCCGCACTAGTGGACAGACTGCCCTGTAAACTACCAAGCAGACAGTTCAGAACTACAGATGGGCCCAAGTGTCCGCACTAGTGAATAGTTTACCTTCCCCGGGCATCTGGGGGACATCTCCCACTGGTCCCGTTGGCTACCTTATAGCACGTCCGCCATGATTTCTTGACAACTCCAAGACCCAACCTGAAAACTACACAAATATCACAGTTACAAAACTTACTGGCTGTTCTTTACTATTCCCTGATCAGTTGTCTGGGTGAGCTTATGAGGGAGATCCCAGATGAGCCCCTATTTGTTTTACCTGGACTCGAGACCCCACAAGACCACCAGAGACCACGACCAATGCAAATAACAAAGGAGTCATTTATTTGCAAGCTCGAGGTTGATCCTCCACCCACTCAGTAACCGGTGATGCTAAGAAGCCCCGAGCATAGAATAAACACAGTTTTTTTTAATATAGTATTCAACAAACAACTTTAAGGAAGTTTTACATGAGAAATTACATGATTGGTTAACATTTTAAGCAAACTACGCTATACATATGTGATTGGTTAATATTATTATGGATGTGTTATTGATGGGAATTGTCTGGCCACTGGGTCACTGTGTCCTGTATGGCCACCCAGTCTTTGGTCAATGCATCTGGAGAAAATTCCTGTGTCTTTCCCAAGGATCATTTATGTCTCAGTTGTCCAGGAATTGTTTTTCTTTTTGTGTCATTTCTTGGTCAAACCCATGGTTATTTTAATAATTCATACCTCACAAGATGGTTGCTAGCCTGTAATGGAGTTACTTAGGCCTTCATTGTACCTCTTTAAGCCTTAGGCTCTTCATATTTCGTATTATTACTGTCTCTTCATACAAGCATGAAATCACTATTTCAAAGTAACACAAATATAAAAACAAAAATAATCTAATACAACCATCACAAATCATAAATTATGTGAAAAAAATCCACAATATAAATAAATAAACCTGAGGAAGAGGAAAAACAATGAAAGAATAACAACAGAAAATTGACCTAGCTCTCTCTAATGAAACAGATATTGAGAGTCCTAGAAGATACTCCAAATCTAGTGGTTCACACCAAGTCAGCTATAATTATATATAGATATAAAATTCAGAAGCAGATTTTATATTGTCTTCACAAGAAAACAGAAATGAGAAGTTACCCAGACAGGCTGTGACTCTGTTGGTCAACATATTCAAAAGCACAACTGCAGTGTGGAAACAAAGGGCCACATGGGAAATAAATCATGAACAGAGACAGTCACATCTAAACACAGACTCAATTCACCTTACCACTGGACAGTCCAAACTGTCATTGTAACCACAAGTATTAACATGACAACATCTCACCACAACTGATCTCTTCTCCTACATTTAATGGTCTAGACAAAAACCTAAATCCAGAAAAAGAAATCACAACAGAAGATCAAATCAACACCTGGCAAAAGACGGATTATTTATAAAAGATATAGAGTCAGAATAAATACAGATTTCTTAGCTGATATGGTAAAAAGGAGAGCCTGGCATGATGTATGACAAACGTTAAAGGCAAACAACTACCAACTGTGAATACGGTACCAAGCCAAACTATCCTTTATATTAATAGTATATATAAAAATATTTAAAGACAAAGAAAACTTGAAAAAATGTATCTCCACCAAATCAGCAGGATAGAAGTTAATCAAATATATCCTACATAGAGAAGATCAAGAAGAACAGGAACTGGTTACATAGAATGCTCCCTACCAGAGAACAAGGTAAACATATTAAGAGTACATGAGGCACAGCTCCTAACAACAGGTGCATAACACAGCAGGATGTATCAAATATTTCAAAGTCTTAACTCTGAGTATCATTGGACTTAAATTTCCAAATAGAAGACATAGATTAGATACTATCTACTACCATCTAGTATCTACAGGAGACATATTTTATTGACAAAAACAAACACATACTCAAACTGAAAGGCTGGAAGTAAAAATTTCAAGCAAATGGACACAATAAACAGGCCACAGTAGAATTACTAACATGAGATAAAATAGAATTCAAATTAAAATTAGGAGGAAGAGACATTATATATTGATAAAAGCAACTCTCCATTAGGAGGATATAAAAAGTCTAAACATCAATTCCCTGAATCCTGGAGCACCCCCAATTCATCAACCAAATACTACTTAACCTAAAAACACATCTCAACACATCATTGTTATCCTTGGATAGGTCACCCAGGAAAAACTCAACCAAGAAACTGCAGGCCTAAATAACTACCTTGACTGCCTAGCCCTAACAGACATCTACAGAATACACATTCAGCATCAATAGAAACATTCTTCTCAGCAGCTCTTGGAAGAGTCTTCAAAATAGAACATATCTTATGTTACATAGAAATTCTATTCAAAATGAAAGAAAAATAAATTGACTTGCCAAATCATGTCAGAGCACAACAGAATAAACTTAGAATTAAACAGCTAAAGCAAAAATAAAATTCTCAAACACATGAAGACTGAACAACACATTACTGAATGACCAGTGGGGCACTGAATACATTATAATGAAAATCTGAAAGTTTCTGAAAATTAACAAATTGAACACACAAAATACCAACTCCTCTGGGACATATTAAATGCAATACATATAGGAAAATGTATACCTCTGAGTGCCTACATCAAGCAATTGGGGAAACCTCAAGTCTGTATTTTAATTATATACCTCAAACTTCTTGAAAACAGGAACAAGTCCAAACCCAAAGCAGTAGACAGAAACAACAAAAAAAAAGAACTAAATCAGAGACGCACACAGGTTGTGGCTCACGCCTGTAATCCTAGTTACTCAGGAGGCTGAGATCTGAGGATCGAGGGTCAAATCCAGCCCTGGCAGGAAAGTCCTTGAGACTTTCCAATAAACCAATATAAACCTGGAAGTGGCACTGTGGCTCAAACGGTAACACTCTCGCCTTGAGGTGAAGAGCACAGGGACAGTGCCCAAGACCAGTGTTCAAGCCCTATGAACTACCAAAAAAAATTAAATCAGAAATACCTAAATAAAGACAAAATAAAACATAAAAAGATCAACAAAACAGAGTTGGTTCTTTCAATAAATTAACAGAATTGACAGACCCTTACCAAATCCGACTGAGAATTTATATAGATAGAAAGATAAATAAAAAGCCCACAGATTGGGAGAAGATCTTTTATTGCTCTGGAACAGACAATGGCCTCATATCTCAAATATATTTAGATCCCCAAAAGCTATCTCCGCAAAACAACAAATAATCAAAACCCAACAACCCTATTTATAAGTGGGTTAAGATTTAAAGAGAGACCTCTCTGAAGAAGAAATATGAATTGCCAATAGACACATGAAGAAATATGCAACATTTCTGGCCATAGAAATGCAAATCAAAGCAACACTGAGATTCCACCTCACCCCAGTTAGATGACCATTATGAAGAAAATTAATAATAACAGATGCTGGGCTGGTGGGGATATGGCCAAAAAGGTACATTACTACACAATTGGTGGAAATGTAAGCTTGCTCAAATATTCCATAAAGAAGTGTACATGTTTCTCAGAAGAGCTCCCCTATGACCCAGCAATCCCACTCCTGGGTATTTACCAAATGACCACAAACAAAGCCACACTAACGCTACTATCAAATCTATGTCTAATGTAGCATTATTTACCATAGCTAAGATATGAAACCAAAACAGATGCCCCTCAGTAGATGAATCGGTCAAAAAAATGTCATATACATTCACAAGAAAATTCTATGCTTCCGTTAGAAAGAATGACATTGCCCCATTTCTAAGGAAAAGGAAAGATTGGGAAAACATAATAAGTCAAAAAAGCCAGACCCCAAAAATCATAAGCTACATGTTTTCACCCATTTGGAAAAACTAGAATATATCTAGGATATTCTTAGAAAAGAGCACAATAGCTCAATACTTATATGCATATCACCATAGAAAATGATGCTTATTGAAATGAGCTCCAAGAAATGGATACAAGATAATTGTATGGTGAACTGATTTTAGTTATTTCTATTTACTTTTCCCCCTTGGTTTATTCCCTGTAGTCACTGTTTTTGATTTCCGTACCCTTTGTCTTATACCTAAATTAATTTGATTTGGGGAACGAAGAGAAATCACAGAAATGGTGGGACAAAGATTAACCAAAGCAACAGTGATAAACACTAGACACTATGTTAGAAATGAACTTTATAACTTTGTGGGAATGGGATATCAAGGTTGGAGGTAATGTACTCATTACTTATTTTAATGTAACACACCCCCCCCGTCTAACACCTTCATAATAAAAAAACACCCTGAAAATACAATAAGAGAACTCACCCAAATAGAGATATTAGAGAAAAAGTTAGACATCCCAACATAAATAAGCAAAATTGAGAATGCTATAAGAAAGTATTTTGAAAACTGTATGGCAGTCACCTGGAAAATTCTAGAGAAATTTATGCTTTCCTATACTCGAACTGAACCAGGAAGTGATAAGAAGTAATGAAAATGAAATGTCAATAAACAATTTCTCATACCAGAAAAATCTAGGACTCAATGGATTTACCATGAAATTAAGGCTTGAAAAGGTCTTGCAATACACAGATCCAACTCTTCAATGGAATAGAAAGGGAAATGAAATTATCAAACACATTCTATGAAGCTAGAATTAGACTCTTCCCCAAATCAGATAGGGACGTATCAAAGAAAGAGAACTATGAACTGAACTCTTGATATGCATTAATACAGAACTTCGCAATAAAATTCTCACCAACCAATTTCAGCAACTAACAAAAAATTGTACACTATAATCAAACAGTATTCATTCTAGGATCCAATTGGATCCAATATAATTGTCAATAAACATAACATAAACCATCAGCAGAAGCAGGGACAAGAGCCACATTATCATATATACATAGATGTAAAAATAGCTTTTAACAAACTCCAATACCCCTTTATGATTAAAGGTCTGAGAAGCTAGGAATGCATGGAACATTCCTCAATATAATACAGAGTACGTATATGACAAAGAGATAATAAACATTTACCTAATGGTGGAAGCATGAAGACATTAAAATCAGGAATGATAAAAGGATGTCCCCTCTCTCTACTAATGTTCAATATAGTAGTGGAGTTCCTAGCAAGAGCAATAGACAAGAGAAAACATAATGGGGATCCAAATAGGGAAGACGGAAAAGTATCCCTTTTTACAGATGAAATGATCCTGTATTAAAAGGACCCTAGAACTTCCTCCCTCAAATTAGTAAAGGTGATGCAAACCTTCAGCAACGTAGCAGGGTATAAAACCCACAAGAATCAGTAGTTGTTCTGTGTTACCAATAGTGGGAAGATCGAGGCTGGAATCCAAAAAACAACCTCATCTATATTAGCTCAAAATCAAATCAAAACTAAACAGAACAAAACAACAACGAAACTAGGAATTAATTAATTTAAATAAAAATGTGAAGGACCTCTACTATAAAAACGTTAAAACACTAAAATGGGTTCTTATACTCAATAAATATTTTTGGTTAAATTAAGTTAAATCTTATATCTGGATTTCTAATTTGGACGTTAATCACATGGTAACAGGAAAATAATGATTTTTTAAAATAATTACTTTGGGGCCATTTTTCTTCTTAAAATTATGAAGCAAAAATATCTCTAAGAAATATATCTGTGAAGAAAATGTTTCAACCGTTAGTAAAGTGCTTTATACTTTAATATAAATTTTATCTCAAAATATAAATTCTGACTACTGCAGGACAGAGTAGGAGAGACACTTGAACTAATAGGAACAGGAAGGAACTTATTGAACAGAGTCCCAGGGTCACAACAAGTTGGAGAGAGACTCGACAAATGGGACTACCTTAAAATAAAAATCTTCTGCACAGCTAAATCTATTGCAACTAAGCTAGAAAGACAACCAACTAATTGGGAAAAAATATTTACCAGCAATATATCAGACAAGGGGTTAACATCCTGTATATACAGGGAACTGAAGAAACTAATCCCTCCCAAACCTAACAAACCAATTACTAAATGGGCAAGGGAACTAAAGAGGGACTTCTCAAATGAAGAAATAAAAATGGCAAAGAAACACATGAGGAAATGTTCATTATCCCTATTGGTGAAGGAAATGCAAATAAAGACAACCCTGAGATACCATCTTACCCCAGTCAGAATGTCCCACATCCACAAATCAGCCAACGACAAATGGTGGAGGGGATGTGGATAAAGAGGAACCCTATTACACTGCTGGTGGGAATGTATACTTATATAACCACTTTGGAAAGCAGTCTGGAGGGTCCTTAGAAAGCTAAAGATTGACCTTCCTTACGACCCAGTCATACCACTTCTAGGCATCTACCCTGAACAACAAGAACCAATATACAAGGACATGTGCACCTCCATGTTTATTGCAGCACTGTACACATAGCTAGGATATGGAAACAACCCAGATGCCCCACCACAGATGAATGAATCCAAAAATTGTGGTATATATACACAACGGAATATTATGCAGCCATTAGAAATGACAAAATAATGGCATTCGCAGGGAAATGGAAGGAGCTAGAAGGAATCATGTTGAGTGAGGTAAGCCAAGAATGATGAGACAAATGGTACATGGTCTCCCTGATAAGTGGATGCTAAATCCAAAATGTTAGGTGATACGACAAAACTAACAGGACTTAAGAAACAAAGAACTCCCACTCATCTGGTTGAACCACTACTAAATATCCCCATGCTGCTTATCACATATATGGTATATAACATGTGAACACCGTTATATGTTACAGACTGTGATAGACAATTTGCTCCAGGAAAGTTACAATGAACTTGTGACTTTAAATGAGCATCATTATTCCACAATACTGTGAATTTCCGGAAATTATGTAATCACTTAATCACAATCAAAAAAAAAAAAAAAGAACCTCGGGGAAGGGAGGGAGGAAGTTGATGGTAGGGGGAAAACAATGGAGGGGGTAACAATGTTCAAGAGGAAGTGTACTCATTACCTCACTCATGTAACTGTAACCCTCTGTATAATATCTTTACAATAAATAAATAAAAATAGAAATTCTGCAACTAATCTTATGTATGTTTTCATGCACAAAATGCTGTGACTTCTAATCTTGTTATGTGATTTTAATTTTATATTTTTTAGTTGTGACATGATCCCTACTTACATTTATTACAAACTTCTGTAATTATACAAATCATGCCCTTACACACTAACTTATATAAAATAATATTCAAACAAAATTATCTTTTTTCCTGTCTCCAACAGGGAAGGATGATGTGCTGAAGTACAATAAATGAAAGCCCTCTAACAAAGAGTCTTTATGGAATGGAAATTGGCAACATGAGGATGGTTACATGAGCACTTTCTACTTCGCTGAACAGGAATTTTTGTTTCTACAGTACTTTCTTACTTTTTAATAACACAGGGAAAGCCATAAAATTTGAAGTTCATATGAAGGAATTGCATTCCTAAAAGATGTGGCAACCTTTCTCAAAAGCTCGATCGTATCACTAGTTCATTGTGCTTGTTGGCTGATCTATTTCTCTATCATATGTTTCATATTATTAAGCATATTAGTAATTCATCAATGAGTACATTACAGGAGACTCCAGAAAATAATAGCTATTGCGGTGTAATAATCAGAAGAGAGAAAAAAGATTATATTAATCTCCAATTCCTCCCTTTGACCTTCAATATGCCAATTAATTTTCAAAAAAATCATGTACAATGTTTGTTTATTTTTCCCTTTTTAATTAGATATTAAGCAAGTGTTCTTGCAGTAAAAAGAGATGACAGTGGTATGAGAGCTCTGGTAAGAGCACCTTCTCTCTAACAAGCAATGCTCTATGGACTGTAAATATGGAAGCCACATTAAAATTCTCTACACACTTTCTCTCTCTCTCTCTCTCTCTCTCTCTCTCTCTCTCTCTCTCTCTCTCTCTCTCTCTCTCTCTCTCTGTCTCTTACACACACACACACACACACACACACACACACACACACACACACACACACACACACACACACATACACAGCTGCCACCCAGACACATCAGAGATCAGTTGCATTCACCTGTAATGATTGTTGACTGATGTTTGCTCCATTGCTTTATTTCAGCTTAAGATCTTGCCTGGACCTTTATCTTTCCCCGAGATCAAGTCCTTAGTTCTTAGTTTACTGTGGGTCTGAGTATTCATAATATGTTCTGGCTGCTTCAGGCCAATTAACAATACCCTAAATACTGTATCCTCAAACTTGATATTCAAGTCAAACTCCATGAATTTATACTACTGTTCCAAAATACTAAAATTTATTGGATTTAGGAACCAAGAAAGCGCCCACCTTGATACTTTAGTAGCAAATGATATCAAGAAAGTAGAAGAATAAAATGTAGAATACTGGATGTGTGTTATAGATACAAAATCATCATCTATAGGCTCATTTATTGGAAAATTGACATCCTATATTGAAAGCACAATTTACATATTCAGTTTTCCACTTACTTTGCTTACCTATCACTTCTGATCACAAATCCTTTCATGAATTTTTATAGTATCTGAATAAATCACACGATATGCATGTACTTATCATCTGAAGGAAAGACAGTCTGCTGTTACATCTTTCATTCTATATGAAAAACCCTTAGTTTTTGTTTCCCTGTTTGCTGAATAAATCTATTCCTGGAAACAGGATATTCACATCATTTCCATTTTTAAAATTTGAAATATAATATAAACTTTGTTGTGACTAGTCATTTTTCTAAAAATGAGTGATATTCATGAACACCAATATTTTGGTGCCTTTAAGTAAATTGAGACTTTATGTGGTATGGTAGTGCTTGTGTCTAATTGACTTAAGCATTAGATTATTCATGTATAGACATGTGAATTGTGCTTTTAATGCAAATTCCCAAGGATTTACATTAAAGTCATAAGGGAGGTTTTTGTTTTCATGTTCCATATGTTATATTTATTTCAATAAAAGTACTAGAAATACATGTTTGCTGGAGCAATATAAAAGATGAGAACATTTCTAAAGAGAATCGATTTGTTGATTAAAACATAGAAAAGAGTAAAAATCAGGTTTCTTGCTTGATACTGCATAAATTTTATATGAATGTAGCTCAAGATGAGACTCAGATATAAATTCATATTAATATTACGGAGATTTCTACCACAATATAAGCAATATAGGTATTTTAAGTAATTGGTCATTCTAAGCCCTGGATACCTAATGGATGACGAATGGCATTGAAAATAGCAGAGGAAAACAATTCAACATGCAGATATTATGATTTTATAATACTAATATGAAAGACATGGAGCTTTTGCCTTTCTGAAGAAGAAAGTTTAGCCAGTAATTTCAATGTAAGGCATCAGTTGCAATGAGTCTAAAGTCTTTTCCTCCAAGATATCCAAGAGTATTATACTCATCGTCTGAACAGTAAGTAATTATTTTAATTAGCTTTGTTTAATATTAATTTACTTGTAGAAAATAGGTTAAAATGTCTGCTCTCTTTCTTTCAATGTACTAATATACATTTGTTGTACCTGGACTCGAGACCCCCTGAAGACCACCAGAGACCTCGACCAATGCAAATAACAATAGTCGTTTATTTGCAAATTTGATGTTGGTCCTCCACACACTCAGTAACCAGTGACGCTAAGAGGTCCCGAGCATAGAATCAGCACAGTTTTTATACTATTGAACAAACAACTTTAAGGAAGCTTTACATTAGAAATTCCATGATTGATTAACATTTTAAGCAAACTAAGCTATACGTATGTGATTGGCTAATATCATTATTGACATGTTATTGACGGGAATTGTCTGGCCACTGGGTCACCGTGTCCTGCATGGCCACCCAGTGTTTGGTCAATGCATCTCGAGAAAATTTCTGTGGCTTTCCCAAGGAGTATTTATATCTCAATTGTCCGGGAATTGTTTTTCTTTTTATGTCATTTCTTGGTTAAACTCATGGTTATTTTAATAATTCATACCTCACAAGATGGTTGCTAGCTTGTATTGGAGTTACTTAGGCCTTCTTTGTGCCTCTTTAAGCTTTAGGCTCTTCATTTCCTCCTTTCTAATGGTCACCTTAAGGGCAAATCATGGTCCTTATGGACCTGCACTATGTCTTTTGTCAGGAATCAGTTGATATTGTGTTATCAATACCATCATCTGCATGGTGTTACACGTTCCTTAACAAACATCACTAGTAGATTTACAATGCAAGGCCCTACTGTGAACACAAGTACCAGAATGATAATGGGGCCCAACAGAGTGGATATTAAGGTGGTTATCCAAGGGGAATAATTAACCATGATTCAAACCATCCTTCTTGTTATTCTCTTTCTCTTTTTCGTTTTGCTGGTGCCTCTCTTACTTTAGCTAAAGATTCTTTTACAACTCCGGAATGATTAAGGTAGAAGCAGCATTCTTCCCCGAGGGCAGGACATAGGCCTCCTTGTTGTAAGAAAATTAAGTCCAGCCCCTATCTGTTTTGCAACACTACCTCGGCTAAGGAGTCCTATGATTTTTGAAGGTAGCCTATACAGCTTTCCAGGTTTTTATTATCCTCATCTATAGCAGCACGAAGGCTAGTGTAAGATGTTCTCTGAGTAATTAGGGATGCCACCCCAGTTCCTAGTCCAGCTAAGCCTACTAGGGCCCTGTTGTTACTGCTGTTATTATTTCTCTTTTAGGTTTTCTGGGACAGTAGCTTGCTGCAGACATCTTTATCATCTTATCTACATGAAAATGGTAGAGAAGTCGATATTTTGTACCATGACACAAACACTGTTAGTCCTAAAATACTTCTAAGTGGAGACAGGAAGTTAGGCCAGTTGAACATACCCACCAAGCATCTTGGGGAGGTAATAGATAACCTTCCACTGGAATCCATTCTTGGGTCTGATTACATAAGTGAGTAAGTTAGTTGGTACTCGTCCCACACATAACCCTTGTCCTATAGAGTAAGTTTTGCTTCCTTTTGTCCCACGTACATGATTTAGTTGTTTTTAGCATTTGTTACATTCTGTACCACTGCAATACCCACATAAAATGGAGGTCTCATATCATAACACATCCAAGAAGAACTTGTAATATCAGGATGTATCTGATTGATCACAATGTAAGTTTGAACCAACAGCTGCCATAGGGAATCCTCTGGCAATGGGATTCTCTCCCTAAAGGGGTCTCCCTTTTTCGGAGGAGATGGGGTCACTACAACCCAGGGCTTGTTGTCTACTTTGAGTTTTACAGCAGAGACTGGTTTTAAAACTGTGTTGGTCCCATCGCTGAAGGGGAATAATTGGCTGTGGCAAATGCTTGTATGTTTATGAGAATGCCATCATGTGTCTCTCCCCTGTACAATCTTTGTCCCCAATTCTTTCCTGATTCCCATCCTAGGGCTTGTTTGCCCTTGTCTGTGAACCGAAATTACAATCTGGCATCAGAATCCTGGAAGACCCTAATTTGTTTTGTACAGGCAGTCCATTAAACTGGATGGCTGCACGTTCTGATTTGGTAAACTTAACAAGGTCTCCTCCCATTCCTTTCCATTTTCCTGAAGTACTTGTTTTCCAGTCCCAGCTCTTACAGTAAAAGTCCTCTTGTCCTCCAAAATTACTAGTCCTTCTTTTCCCTGGGCATATATACCAGTGTCTCCCTCTACATTTCATAAGCCTAGGTCCTTCCCATACTCCATCAGCAAACTGACACAAGTTAAATGTGAGCTTGTCTGGGAACCATAGGGATGATCCCTCTTTCATGGCCAAAGGGACACATTTACCCATTACCTGATTACTAACAATCCATGTCCAATTTATGGGTGGGGGGATTGCCTGCACTTACTACTATGCTAATACAATTTCCAAGTAAGTTATACATCAATAACCAATTCGTGACTGTCTTTTTACAACTGAATTTGAGCTTTAAAGGATTGTCTTTGGAGCATGAGACTTGCCAATCTGGGTCCTCAACGAGATCCGCTATGGAATCTTCAGGCTTCGCATGTGAATGGTGTATCCAGGTAGCAATGCCGTCGACTTTGAGGGCTGTCGGTGTAGTGAAGATGACCACATAAGGTCCTTTCTACCTCGGCTCCAAGTTTTCCTGTCAGTGTCTTTTCACCAAGACCCAGTCACCGGGGTGGAAGTGATATGGGATTGGTGGAGGGCCCGACTTGTATAGCGCCCTCAGTCTGGGCCAGACATCAAGGTGGGCCCTCTGTAGGGCCCTGAGGGAGAACAAAAGTTCAGAGTCATCATGTTTTCTAAGCAACTGTTGTGACAAGTTAGGAATTGTGGAAGGGGCAGTCCAAATACAATTCCATAAGGGGAAAGACCAATTTTAAAAGGGGAGTTGCATACCCTGTATAAGGCAAAGGGAAGGAGAGTTACTCAGTCACCGCCAGTATCCATGGTCAATTTGGTCAGGGACTCTTTTAGAGTTCTATGCAACATTTCCATCTTTCCTGAACTTTGGGGTCTATAAGTGCAATGCAATTTCCAATCTGTCCCAAGAGCACTTGCAATTCTCTGACTTACCTTGGACATGAAAGCTGGTCCATTATCTTATCCTATCATAATAAGGATGCCAAACCCGGGAAAGATCTCTTCTAATAACTTCTTAGCCACTACCTCTGCAGTTTCGTGCTTTGTAGTAAAGGATTCTACCCATCTATGAAAACTAGCAGATATTTATATCCATACTTGCCAAGTTGGAAGTCCACCTCCCAGTAAGTTCCTGGTCTATCTCCTCTGATTTGACTGCCTGTTTCTGTTTAGTTCTTCCTTGCATTTGTCAGTTGACATGCCTTACAGTCCCTGACAATCTGTTCTATTTTAGCAGGGTTATTTTTGATCCAAAGTCCAGTATTTCTCACCAGTTCTTGCATCTTCTTTGCACTCATATGGGTGCTTCAATGCAACTTAAGCAGTACTTTACTCCCTAACTGCTCTAGTAAAATAATGTTGCTCCTAAAATCTCTCCACCAACCATTTAGGCATTGTGCCATGGGCAGTTGATCAATCCATTTCAAGTCCTCTGTGGTGTATATTGGAGTATCCTAAAGAGTTCTCGTAATAGGGTCTGGGTTTTAATCATAATTATAGAGTGGCTTTGTAATGCCACCTCCTGGGCTATTCTGTAGGCCAGGGTACTGCCTTTACTCACAGCATCTTTAGGTTTTTGATGTCTAGGGCAATGAACAATGGCTAACTTAGGCAGCCAAAGAACAGTAATTAAAGCCAAGATTCCATCTTTATTTTTGATGGTTTTTCCTTCAGATGTCAGTAATCATCTTTCTTTGTAAATAGCTCTGTGTACATGAGCCGTTGCAAATGCATACGGACTGTCAGTGTACACAGTTAGCATTTTGTCCTTTCCCAGTGTTAGAGCTTGGGTCAGGGCTATTAACTTGGTTCTCTGGGTTGATATGGCTACTGGTAGAGGTTCATCCCAGACCACATCAGTCTCAGTCACTACTGCCACTCCCACATAACTCTCCCTGATGAATAAAGATGCTTTCATCTGTAAACCACACGAGTTCAGCATCCAGCAATGGCTGGACCCTTGAGTCCTCTTGGATGTTATGGACTTGTGCCAGGATTTCTGAGCAGTTATGTAGTGGCATGTTTAGATCCTGATCTGGTAGAAGCATTTCCCAGTGGAGAACCGAGGGAGCCTGGAAATTGATTCTGAGAGGGTTGAGTAGCATTCCTTGGTAATGGGTTAGTTGGGTATTGCTGAGCCACCAATCTGGTGGTTGCTTTAACACACCCTCAATAGTGTGAGGGGGTGGTCACATACAGTTCTTGTCCCATGGTTAGTATATCTGTGTATTTTACCAACAGAACAGTAGCCGCTATCATTCTCAGACATGGTGGTCATCCTACTGTTACAGAGTCTAATTTCTTTAACAAGTAGGCTACTGGTTTTCTCCAAGGGCCCAAATATTGGGTTAGGACTCCTTTTGCTATTCCATTATGTTCATCCACATATAAGTAAAAAGGTTTACTGGCATCAGGGAGTCCCAACACTGGAGCTTATAATAAGGCAGTTTTTATCTGTTCAAAGGCTCATTCAGCTTCCTCTGTCCATTGAAACAGTTGCTTCTCCTCGTAAAGAGGTTTAGCCAGCTCTGCAAACCCTTGGATCCACAGATGGCAAAAGGTGGCAGAACCCAAAAACTCCCTTACTTGGTGCTGTGACCGTCGTGTTGGAATTTTGAAGGACAGTTTCTTTTCTGACTTTGGTGAGACATCGCTGCCCCCATTTCAATAAATAGCCCAGGTAAATTACCTCTGATTTGCAGGTTTATGCTTTCTTGGCCCATGCTCATTAACCAAGGTTTCCCAATATCTGGGATAAATCTTCTGTTCCATGGATGCATTCTCTTTCAGTTTCACCGGCAGTTAATAAGTCACCCACATATTGCAACAAAGTCAGACCAGGGTGGATTCCCCTAAACTCACCCAAGTCCTCATGCAGAGCTTCATCAAAGAGTGTTGGTGAGTTTTTGAATCCTTGAATGAGTCTTGTCCAGATCCATTGACACCTCCTTTGACATCTGTCCACTCAAATGCAAAGGGATCTTGACTTTTGGGCACCAAGGGTAGGCTGAAAAAGGCATCTTTAAATCTAATACAATGTATCACTGCCTATATTGAGGCAGGGTGCTCAGGAGAGTGTAGGTGTTGGGTATGGTAGGGTGATTGTCCATTACCCTTTTATGTACTTACCTGAAGTCCTGTACTGGCTTCTATTCATTTGATTTGGGCTTGCAGACTGGTAGCAGGGGAGTGTTCCACTCTGACTGGCAGGGTCACAATACACCCAGGTCTAGCAGACACCTAATGTGGGGTGTAATTCCCCCTGTGCCTCCATGGACATAGCGTATTGTCAAACTGGGTCCACCCCTGATTTTACTTTGATGAAGATTGCTGGTCTATGTTTCGCTAGTCCCACTCCGCCAGTCTCTGCCCAAGCTTCTGGATACCATTCCAGCCAATAGGTGATTTCTTGGTCAGGAGTCTAGGATGGTTGAAGCAACCAGTCCTCATCTTCCAGGCCCTGAGTCAATACGTGTATTGGTCTTCCTTGAGCATCCTCCACCTGGGGGCCTTCTGGATATAAGTGAATCTGTTCCCTGACCTCGGTTAACAAGTCTCTTCCCAATAAGGGATAAGGGCTTTATGGAATAACAAAGAATGAGTGGGACACTCATCCCATCCCCAGGTCCACTGTTCTTTCGGTGGTCCATGAGTATTGTTTAATTAACATTACTTCTTGCACCCAAGAGGTTTTTGTTGTTGTTTGGAGTTTTTTAACTGTATTTTTTGTCTTTTTTTTTTGGTACTGGGGATCGAACCCAGGATGTTGTACTTGCTAGGCAAGCACTTTGCCACTGAGCTACATACTAGCCCATTACCCAAGAGATTTTATTTGAGGCTTTTCCTTGGGGCTTTATTTAAGCAGAGTATTGGGTCCATTTATCCACTAGAAATTTTACTGGAGTCCCATCCACTCTCAGTGCTACCCTGAGTTCAGGGAGGGGAATTGAACCCTGACATCCCTATTCATTATTAGCAGTACTGTTAGCCATTAGTGTCGAGGTTCTATGGGGCTGCCACTGCTTTGTTCAGTTTCCCTTTCTTAGCACATTCTTTGACCTAATGCAATATTTCTTTGCAGTAAGTCCACTAATGTCTGTGTAGACCTTGACTATTTGGGCATTGTAGGGTTTCTTTCCCTGTAAGGCCATGTAAACTTTAGCTAAATTGGTATGTTTGCAGGCTACTGCCTTGAGATCCGCCATTAGAGTCTGGTGATAGACCCTTATTCTCCCCCTATGTTCTGCCGTGTTGTAGTCCAAACCATCATTTGGAGGCCTGGTTAATGGAAAAGATGCATTGGTGAAATCAGGCTTAGCAGTAGGCTACCCGTCATGCCCCAGAACCAGTTTCCTAGCCTCAGTTTGAATCCTTTTTCTTTCTTCTGTGTGGAACAAGACCCGAAGTAACTGCTGGCAATCATCCCTGGTCAGCTGACACATGAACATTACATTATCTAGGAGATAAATCAAATCCTTGGAATTATCTGAAAATTTTGCATTTTGTGTTTTCCAATTATATAAGTCACTCGTGGAAAGGGCTACTGAAGTCGGCGGTCTCTGTTTTTGTCCGGAGGCCCAATTTCTCTGAACAGCAGCATTATGGTGGTAGCAGGGAGTCTCAGGCTGGCAGCTCCCTGAATGCTATCACGAGTTCTTCCTGCTGACCCTTCCAAGTTGCTGCTGGCTCCTTGCTCCTCATCTCTTGCTGCCTCCCCTTCCTCCATGAGGGGTGGAGGAGGCAGCAGTGAAGGGTATGGGAGGAGATCAGAGTCCAATAAGAGAAGATCTTCACTCCCTTCCTGTAAAATGGCATATAAGGAGGCTGAGGGGGTAGTTGACACAACCTTTTCTAATGCTAAAATCTTGTTTTTATCGACAGAAAGGGGTAGAAAGGGCAACAGACACTTTGGAAGTTCCTGCACCAAATTCTGCCAAACTAAAATATAGAGAATCTGATTGGGGTGGCTTGCACTTCCTGGGAGAAAAGCCCTACATTTAACCTCCCAAATGGTGTTTAGATTAAAAGTTCTTTGGGGGCGGGCATCCATCCTCAAAAGTAGGCCACTCTGACTTGCACAAAGTAAGTAATTTTTCTTTTTTAACTTCAACACCTAAATTGTTAGCTCTTTCCTTAACATCTTTAAAAGTATCTGTCAGAAAGGTAAGATGTGTACTTTGGTTATGATTCATTTCAGCGTATATCAATCCACACAAAAGACAAGAAAAAAGGAGGAAGGCAATTACAAATGTCACAAAATTTCGGGGATTTAGGATAAAACCACAACTCAGAGTGTCCCAAGGAGAAAAGTGTGGATTCGCTGGCCTGTTTAGGATCCCAAAGAGGTAGACGGAGACACTTGGTGATGTTTCAGCAGTGTAATTGGGTAAAAGACTACCCGACTCTAGCTTTGCTTCAAGTGGGCCAACTTTCTAAGCCAAATTTCATCCTTCGAGGCAGAAGACTAGAGATTCTGAAAGAGAAAGTAATGATTGTTGGACAAGAAACTGAACAAAGAATAACAATTTTACATGGAGGCAAACAGGGTTTCCAGGCATCTGTGTCAGGATGAATATGAAAGAGGAAATGTTCCACGAAAGCCACAATACAGACAGACACACAGATTTTAAGAGAAGACACATTAACAGCATGCAGGTGATAGACTGGGTGGTAGACTGTCAGACAGAAATTGCCAGACTAAAGACAGGAAACATCACAAATGTCCGCACTAGTGGACAGACTGCCCTGTAAACTACCAAGCAGACAGTTCAGAACTACAGATGGGCCCAAGTGTCCGCACTAGTGAATAGTTTACCTTCCCCGGGCATCTGGGGGACATCTCCCACTGGTCCCGTTGGCTACCTTATAGCACGTCCGCCATGATTTCTTGACAACTCCAAGACCCAACCTGAAAACTACACAAATATCACAGTTACAAAACTTACTGGCTGTTCTTTACTATTCCCTGATCAGTTGTCTGGGTGAGCTTATGAGGGAGATCCCAGATGAGCCCCTATTTGTTTTACCTGGACTCGAGACCCCACAAGACCACCAGAGACCACGACCAATGCAAATAACAAAGGAGTCATTTATTTGCAAGCTCGAGGTTGATCCTCCACCCACTCAGTAACCGGTGATGCTAAGAAGCCCCGAGCATAGAATAAACACAGTTTTTTTTAATATAGTATTCAACAAACAACTTTAAGGAAGTTTTACATGAGAAATTACATGATTGGTTAACATTTTAAGCAAACTACGCTATACATATGTGATTGGTTAATATTATTATGGATGTGTTATTGATGGGAATTGTCTGGCCACTGGGTCACTGTGTCCTGTATGGCCACCCAGTCTTTGGTCAATGCATCTGGAGAAAATTCCTGTGTCTTTCCCAAGGATCATTTATGTCTCAGTTGTCCAGGAATTGTTTTTCTTTTTGTGTCATTTCTTGGTCAAACCCATGGTTATTTTAATAATTCATACCTCACAAGATGGTTGCTAGCCTGTAATGGAGTTACTTAGGCCTTCATTGTACCTCTTTAAGCCTTAGGCTCTTCATATTTCGTATTATTACTGTCTCTTCATACAAGCATGAAATCACTATTTCAAAGTAACACAAATATAAAAACAAAAATAATCTAATACAACCATCACAAATCATAAATTATGTGAAAAAAATCCACAATATAAATAAATAAACCTGAGGAAGAGGAAAAACAATGAAAGAATAACAACAGAAAATTGACCTAGCTCTCTCTAATGAAACAGATATTGAGAGTCCTAGAAGATACTCCAAATCTAGTGGTTCACACCAAGTCAGCTATAATTATATATAGATATAAAATTCAGAAGCAGATTTTATATTGTCTTCACAAGAAAACAGAAATGAGAAGTTACCCAGACAGGCTGTGACTCTGTTGGTCAACATATTCAAAAGCACAACTGCAGTGTGGAAACAAAGGGCCACATGGGAAATAAATCATGAACAGAGACAGTCACATCTAAACACAGACTCAATTCACCTTACCACTGGACAGTCCAAACTGTCATTGTAACCACAAGTATTAACATGACAACATCTCACCACAACTGATCTCTTCTCCTACATTTAATGGTCTAGACAAAAACCTAAATCCAGAAAAAGAAATCACAACAGAAGATCAAATCAACACCTGGCAAAAGACGGATTATTTATAAAAGATATAGAGTCAGAATAAATACAGATTTCTTAGCTGATATGGTAAAAAGGAGAGCCTGGCATGATGTATGACAAACGTTAAAGGCAAACAACTACCAACTGTGAATACGGTACCAAGCCAAACTATCCTTTATATTAATAGTATATATAAAAATATTTAAAGACAAAGAAAACTTGAAAAAATGTATCTCCACCAAATCAGCAGGATAGAAGTTAATCAAATATATCCTACATAGAGAAGATCAAGAAGAACAGGAACTGGTTACATAGAATGCTCCCTACCAGAGAACAAGGTAAACATATTAAGAGTACATGAGGCACAGCTCCTAACAACAGGTGCATAACACAGCAGGATGTATCAAATATTTCAAAGTCTTAACTCTGAGTATCATTGGACTTAAATTTCCAAATAGAAGACATAGATTAGATACTATCTACTACCATCTAGTATCTACAGGAGACATATTTTATTGACAAAAACAAACACATACTCAAACTGAAAGGCTGGAAGTAAAAATTTCAAGCAAATGGACACAATAAACAGGCCACAGTAGAATTACTAACATGAGATAAAATAGAATTCAAATTAAAATTAGGAGGAAGAGACATTATATATTGATAAAAGCAACTCTCCATTAGGAGGATATAAAAAGTCTAAACATCAATTCCCTGAATCCTGGAGCACCCCCAATTCATCAACCAAATACTACTTAACCTAAAAACACATCTCAACACATCATTGTTATCCTTGGATAGGTCACCCAGGAAAAACTCAACCAAGAAACTGCAGGCCTAAATAACTACCTTGACTGCCTAGCCCTAACAGACATCTACAGAATACACATTCAGCATCAATAGAAACATTCTTCTCAGCAGCTCTTGGAAGAGTCTTCAAAATAGAACATATCTTATGTTACATAGAAATTCTATTCAAAATGAAAGAAAAATAAATTGACTTGCCAAATCATGTCAGAGCACAACAGAATAAACTTAGAATTAAACAGCTAAAGCAAAAATAAAATTCTCAAACACATGAAGACTGAACAACACATTACTGAATGACCAGTGGGGCACTGAATACATTATAATGAAAATCTGAAAGTTTCTGAAAATTAACAAATTGAACACACAAAATACCAACTCCTCTGGGACATATTAAATGCAATACATATAGGAAAATGTATACCTCTGAGTGCCTACATCAAGCAATTGGGGAAACCTCAAGTCTGTATTTTAATTATATACCTCAAACTTCTTGAAAACAGGAACAAGTCCAAACCCAAAGCAGTAGACAGAAACAACAAAAAAAAAGAACTAAATCAGAGACGCACACAGGTTGTGGCTCACGCCTGTAATCCTAGTTACTCAGGAGGCTGAGATCTGAGGATCGAGGGTCAAATCCAGCCCTGGCAGGAAAGTCCTTGAGACTTTCCAATAAACCAATATAAACCTGGAAGTGGCACTGTGGCTCAAACGGTAACACTCTCGCCTTGAGGTGAAGAGCACAGGGACAGTGCCCAAGACCAGTGTTCAAGCCCTATGAACTACCAAAAAAAATTAAATCAGAAATACCTAAATAAAGACAAAATAAAACATAAAAAGATCAACAAAACAGAGTTGGTTCTTTCAATAAATTAACAGAATTGACAGACCCTTACCAAATCTGACTGAGAATTTATATAGATAGAAAGATAAATAAAAAGCCCACAGATTGGGAGAAGATCTTTTATTGCTCTGGAACAGACAATGGCCTCATATCTCAAATATATTTAGATCCCCAAAAGCTATCTCCGCAAAACAACAAATAATCAAAACCCAACAACCCTATTTATAAGTGGGTTAAGATTTAAAGAGAGACCTCTCTGAAGAAGAAATATGAATTGCCAATAGACACATGAAGAAATATGCAACATTTCTGGCCATAGAAATGCAAATCAAAGCAACACTGAGATTCCACCTCACCCCAGTTAGATGACCATTATGAAGAAAATTAATAATAACAGATGCTGGGCTGGTGGGGATATGGCCAAAAAGGTACATTACTACACAATTGGTGGAAATGTAAGCTTGCTCAAATATTCCATAAAGAAGTGTACATGTTTCTCAGAAGAGCTCCCCTATGACCCAGCAATCCCACTCCTGGGTATTTACCAAATGACCACAAACAAAGCCACACTAACGCTACTATCAAATCTATGTCTAATGTAGCATTATTTACCATAGCTAAGATATGAAACCAAAACAGATGCCCCTCAGTAGATGAATCGGTCAAAAAAATGTCATATACATTCACAAGAAAATTCTATGCTTCCGTTAGAAAGAATGACATTGCCCCATTTCTAAGGAAAAGGAAAGATTTGGAAAACATAATAAGTCAAAAAAGCCAGACCCCAAAAATCATAAGCTACATGTTTTCACCCATTTGGAAAAACTAGAATATATCTAGGATATTCTTAGAAAAGAGCACAATAGCTCAATACTTATATGCATATCACCATAGAAAATGATGCTTATTGAAATGAGCTCCAAGAAATGGATACAAGATAATTGTATGGTGAACTGATTTTAGTTATTTCTATTTACTTTTCCCCCTTGGTTTATTCCCTGTAGTCACTGTTTTTGATTTCCGTACCCTTTGTCTTATACCTAAATTAATTTGATTTGGGGAACGAAGAGAAATCACAGAAATGGTGGGACAAAGATTAACCAAAGCAACAGTGATAAACACTAGACACTATGTTAGAAATGAACTTTATAACTTTGTGGGAATGGGATATCAAGGTTGGAGGTAATGTACTCATTACTTATTTTAATGTAACACACCCCCCCGTCTAACACCTTCATAATAAAAAAAACACCCTGAAAATACAATAAGAGAACTCACCCAAATAGAGATATTAGAGAAAAAGTTAGACATCCCAACATAAATAAGCAAAATTGAGAATGCTATAAGAAAGTATTTTGAAAACTGTATGGCAGTCACCTGGAAAATTCTAGAGAAATTTATGCTTTCCTATACTCGAACTGAACCAGGAAGTGATAAGAAGTAATGAAAATGAAATGTCAATAAACAATTTCTCATACCAGAAAAATCTAGGACTCAATGGATTTACCATGAAATTAAGGCTTGAAAAGGTCTTGCAATACACAGATCCAACTCTTCAATGGAATAGAAAGGGAAATGAAATTATCAAACACATTCTATGAAGCTAGAATTAGACTCTTCCCCAAATCAGATAGGGACGTATCAAAGAAAGAGAACTATGAACTGAACTCTTGATATGCATTAATACAGAACTTCGCAATAAAATTCTCACCAACCAATTTCAGCAACTAACAAAAAATTGTACACTATAATCAAACAGTATTCATTCTAGGATCCAATTGGATCCAATATAATTGTCAATAAACATAACATAAACCATCAGCAGAAGCAGGGACAAGAGCCACATTATCATATATACATAGATGTAAAAATAGCTTTTAACAAACTCCAATACCCCTTTATGATTAAAGGTCTGAGAAGCTAGGAATGCATGGAACATTCCTCAATATAATACAGAGTACGTATATGACAAAGAGATAATAAACATTTACCTAATGGTGGAAGCATGAAGACATTAAAATCAGGAATGATAAAAGGATGTCCCCTCTCTCTACTAATGTTCAATATAGTAGTGGAGTTCCTAGCAAGAGCAATAGACAAGAGAAAACATAATGGGGATCCAAATAGGGAAGACGGAAAAGTATCCCTTTTTACAGATGAAATGATCCTGTATTAAAAGGACCCTAGAACTTCCTCCCTCAAATTAGTAAAGGTGATGCAAACCTTCAGCAACGTAGCAGGGTATAAAACCCACAAGAATCAGTAGTTGTTCTGTGTTACCAATAGTGGGAAGATCGAGGCTGGAATCCAAAAAACAACCTCATCTATATTAGCTCAAAATCAAATCAAAACTAAACAGAACAAAACAACAACGAAACTAGGAATTAATTAATTTAAATAAAAATGTGAAGGACCTCTACTATAAAAACGTTAAAACACTAAAATGGGTTCTTATACTCAATAAATATTTTTGGTTAAATTAAGTTAAATCTTATATCTGGATTTCTAATTTGGACGTTAATCACATGGTAACAGGAAAATAATGATTTTTTAAAATAATTACTTTGGGGCCATTTTTCTTCTTAAAATTATGAAGCAAAAATATCTCTAAGAAATATATCTGTGAAGAAAATGTTTCAACCGTTAGTAAAGTGCTTTATACTTTAATATAAATTTTATCTCAAAATATAAATTCTGACTACTGCAGGACAGAGTAGGAGAGACACTTGAACTAATAGGAACAGGAAGGAACTTATTGAACAGAGTCCCAGGGTCACAACAAGTTGGAGAGAGACTCGACAAATGGGACTACCTTAAAATAAAAATCTTCTGCACAGCTAAATCTATTGCAACTAAGCTAGAAAGACAACCAACTAATTGGGAAAAAATATTTACCAGCAATATATCAGACAAGGGGTTAACATCCTGTATATACAGGGAACTGAAGAAACTAATCCCTCCCAAACCTAACAAACCAATTACTAAATGGGCAAGGGAACTAAAGAGGGACTTCTCAAATGAAGAAATAAAAATGGCAAAGAAACACATGAGGAAATGTTCATTATCCCTATTGGTGAAGGAAATGCAAATAAAGACAACCCTGAGATACCATCTTACCCCAGTCAGAATGTCCCACATCCACAAATCAGCCAACGACAAATGGTGGAGGGGATGTGGATAAAGAGGAACCCTATTACACTGCTGGTGGGAATGTATACTTATATAACCACTTTGGAAAGCAGTCTGGAGGGTCCTTAGAAAGCTAAAGATTGACCTTCCTTACGACCCAGTCATACCACTTCTAGGCATCTACCCTGAACAACAAGAACCAATATACAAGGACATGTGCACCTCCATGTTTATTGCAGCACTGTACACATAGCTAGGATATGGAAACAACCCAGATGCCCCACCACAGATGAATGAATCCAAAAATTGTGGTATATATACACAACGGAATATTATGCAGCCATTAGAAATGACAAAATAATGGCATTCGCAGGGAAATGGAAGGAGCTAGAAGGAATCATGTTGAGTGAGGTAAGCCAAGAATGATGAGACAAATGGTACATGGTCTCCCTGATAAGTGGATGCTAAATCCAAAATGTTAGGTGATACGACAAAACTAACAGGACTTAAGAAACAAAGAACTCCCACTCATCTGGTTGAACCACTACTAAATATCCCCATGCTGCTTATCACATATATGGTATATAACATGTGAACACCGTTATATGTTACAGACTGTGATAGACAATTTGCTCCAGGAAAGTTACAATGAACTTGTGACTTTAAATGAGCATCATTATTCCACAATACTGTGAATTTCCGGAAATTATGTAATCACTTAATCACAATCAAAAAAAAAAAAAAAGAACCTCGGGGAAGGGAGGGAGGAAGTTGATGGTAGGGGGAAAACAATGGAGGGGGTAACAATGTTCAAGAGGAAGTGTACTCATTACCTCACTCATGTAACTGTAACCCTCTGTATAATATCTTTACAATAAATAAATAAAAATAGAAATTCTGCAACTAATCTTATGTATGTTTTCATGCACAAAATGCTGTGACTTCTAATCTTGTTATGTGATTTTAATTTTATATTTTTTAGTTGTGACATGATCCCTACTTACATTTATTACAAACTTCTGTAATTATACAAATCATGCCCTTACACACTAACTTATATAAAATAATATTCAAACAAAATTATCTTTTTTCCTGTCTCCAACAGGGAAGGATGATGTGCTGAAGTACAATAAATGAAAGCCCTCTAACAAAGAGTCTTTATGGAATGGAAATTGGCAACATGAGGATGGTTACATGAGCACTTTCTACTTCGCTGAACAGGAATTTTTGTTTCTACAGTACTTTCTTACTTTTTAATAACACAGGGAAAGCCATAAAATTTGAAGTTCATATGAAGGAATTGCATTCCTAAAAGATGTGGCAACCTTTCTCAAAAGCTCGATCGTATCACTAGTTCATTGTGCTTGTTGGCTGATCTATTTCTCTATCATATGTTTCATATTATTAAGCATATTAGTAATTCATCAATGAGTACATTACAGGAGACTCCAGAAAATAATAGCTATTGCGGTGTAATAATCAGAAGAGAGAAAAAAGATTATATTAATCTCCAATTCCTCCCTTTGACCTTCAATATGCCAATTAATTTTCAAAAAAATCATGTACAATGTTTGTTTATTTTTCCCTTTTTAATTAGATATTAAGCAAGTGTTCTTGCAGTAAAAAGAGATGACAGTGGTATGAGAGCTCTGGTAAGAGCACCTTCTCTCTAACAAGCAATGCTCTATGGACTGTAAATATGGAAGCCACATTAAAATTCTCTACACACTTTCTCTCTCTCTCTCTCTCTCTCTCTCTCTCTCTCTCTCTCTCTCTCTCTCTCTCTCTCTCTCTCTCTCTCTCTCTCTCTGTCTCTTACACACACACACACACACACACACACACACACACACACACACACACACACACACACACACACACATACACAGCTGCCACCCAGACACATCAGAGATCAGTTGCATTCACCTGTAATGATTGTTGACTGATGTTTGCTCCATTGCTTTATTTCAGCTTAAGATCTTGCCTGGACCTTTATCTTTCCCCGAGATCAAGTCCTTAGTTCTTAGTTTACTGTGGGTCTGAGTATTCATAATATGTTCTGGCTGCTTCAGGCCAATTAACAATACCCTAAATACTGTATCCTCAAACTTGATATTCAAGTCAAACTCCATGAATTTATACTACTGTTCCAAAATACTAAAATTTATTGGATTTAGGAACCAAGAAAGCGCCCACCTTGATACTTTAGTAGCAAATGATATCAAGAAAGTAGAAGAATAAAATGTAGAATACTGGATGTGTGTTATAGATACAAAATCATCATCTATAGGCTCATTTATTGGAAAATTGACATCCTATATTGAAAGCACAATTTACATATTCAGTTTTCCACTTACTTTGCTTACCTATCACTTCTGATCACAAATCCTTTCATGAATTTTTATAGTATCTGAATAAATCACACGATATGCATGTACTTATCATCTGAAGGAAAGACAGTCTGCTGTTACATCTTTCATTCTATATGAAAAACCCTTAGTTTTTGTTTCCCTGTTTGCTGAATAAATCTATTCCTGGAAACAGGATATTCACATCATTTCCATTTTTAAAATTTGAAATATAATATAAACTTTGTTGTGACTAGTCATTTTCTAAAAATGAGTGATATTCATGAACACCAATATTTTGGTGCCTTTAAGTAAATTGAGACTTTATGTGGTATGGTAGTGCTTGTGTCTAATTGACTTAAGCATTAGATTATTCATGTATAGACATGTGAATTGTGCTTTTAATGCAAATTCCCAAGGATTTACATTAAAGTCATAAGGGAGGTTTTTGTTTTCATGTTCCATATGTTATATTTATTTCAATAAAAGTACTAGAAATACATGTTTGCTGGAGCAATATAAAAGATGAGAACATTTCTAAAGAGAATCGATTTGTTGATTAAAACATAGAAAAGAGTAAAAATCAGGTTTCTTGCTTGATACTGCATAAATTTTATATGAATGTAGCTCAAGATGAGACTCAGATATAAATTCATATTAATATTACGGAGATTTCTACCACAATATAAGCAATATAGGTATTTTAAGTAATTGGTCATTCTAAGCCCTGGATACCTAATGGATGACGAATGGCATTGAAAATAGCAGAGGAAAACAATTCAACATGCAGATATTATGATTTTATAATACTAATATGAAAGACATGGAGCTTTTGCCTTTCTGAAGAAGAAAGTTTAGCCAGTAATTTCAATGTAAGGCATCAGTTGCAATGAGTCTAAAGTCTTTTCCTCCAAGATATCCAAGAGTATTATACTCATCGTCTGAACAGTAAGTAATTATTTTAATTAGCTTTGTTTAATATTAATTTACTTGTAGAAAATAGGTTAAAATGTCTGCTCTCTTTCTTTCAATGTACTAATATACATTTGTTGTACCTGGACTCGAGACCCCCTGAAGACCACCAGAGACCTCGACCAATGCAAATAACAATAGTCGTTTATTTGCAAATTTGATGTTGGTCCTCCACACACTCAGTAACCAGTGACGCTAAGAGGTCCCGAGCATAGAATCAGCACAGTTTTTATACTATTGAACAAACAACTTTAAGGAAGCTTTACATTAGAAATTCCATGATTGATTAACATTTTAAGCAAACTAAGCTATACGTATGTGATTGGCTAATATCATTATTGACATGTTATTGACGGGAATTGTCTGGCCACTGGGTCACCGTGTCCTGCATGGCCACCCAGTGTTTGGTCAATGCATCTCGAGAAAATTTCTGTGGCTTTCCCAAGGAGTATTTATATCTCAATTGTCCGGGAATTGTTTTTCTTTTTATGTCATTTCTTGGTTAAACTCATGGTTATTTTAATAATTCATACCTCACAAGATGGTTGCTAGCTTGTATTGGAGTTACTTAGGCCTTCTTTGTGCCTCTTTAAGCTTTAGGCTCTTCATTTCCTCCTTTCTAATGGTCACCTTAAGGGCAAATCATGGTCCTTATGGACCTGCACTATGTCTTTTGTCAGGAATCAGTTGATATTGTGTTATCAATACCATCATCTGCATGGTGTTACACGTTCCTTAACAAACATCACTAGTAGATTTACAATGCAAGGCCCTACTGTGAACACAAGTACCAGAATGATAATGGGGCCCAACAGAGTGGATATTAAGGTGGTTATCCAAGGGGAATAATTAACCATGATTCAAACCATCCTTCTTGTTATTCTCTTTCTCTTTTTCGTTTTGCTGGTGCCTCTCTTACTTTAGCTAAAGATTCTTTTACAACTCCGGAATGATTAAGGTAGAAGCAGCATTCTTCCCCGAGGGCAGGACATAGGCCTCCTTGTTGTAAGAAAATTAAGTCCAGCCCCTATCTGTTTTGCAACACTACCTCGGCTAAGGAGTCCTATGATTTTTGAAGGTAGCCTATACAGCTTTCCAGGTTTTTATTATCCTCATCTATAGCAGCACGAAGGCTAGTGTAAGATGTTCTCTGAGTAATTAGGGATGCCACCCCAGTTCCTAGTCCAGCTAAGCCTACTAGGGCCCTGTTGTTACTGCTGTTATTATTTCTCTTTTAGGTTTTCTGGGACAGTAGCTTGCTGCAGACATCTTTATCATCTTATCTACATGAAAATGGTAGAGAAGTCGATATTTTGTACCATGACACAAACACTGTTAGTCCTAAAATACTTCTAAGTGGAGACAGGAAGTTAGGCCAGTTGAACATACCCACCAAGCATCTTGGGGAGGTAATAGATAACCTTCCACTGGAATCCATTCTTGGGTCTGATTACATAAGTGAGTAAGTTAGTTGGTACTCGTCCCACACATAACCCTTGTCCTATAGAGTAAGTTTTGCTTCCTTTTGTCCCACGTACATGATTTAGTTGTTTTTAGCATTTGTTACATTCTGTACCACTGCAATACCCACATAAAATGGAGGTCTCATATCATAACACATCCAAGAAGAACTTGTAATATCAGGATGTATCTGATTGATCACAATGTAAGTTTGAACCAACAGCTGCCATAGGGAATCCTCTGGCAATGGGATTCTCTCCCTAAAGGGGTCTCCCTTTTTCGGAGGAGATGGGGTCACTACAACCCAGGGCTTGTTGTCTACTTTGAGTTTTACAGCAGAGACTGGTTTTAAAACTGTGTTGGTCCCATCGCTGAAGGGGAATAATTGGCTGTGGCAAATGCTTGTATGTTTATGAGAATGCCATCATGTGTCTCTCCCCTGTACAATCTTTGTCCCCAATTCTTTCCTGATTCCCATCCTAGGGCTTGTTTGCCCTTGTCTGTGAACCGAAATTACAATCTGGCATCAGAATCCTGGAAGACCCTAATTTGTTTTGTACAGGCAGTCCATTAAACTGGATGGCTGCACGTTCTGATTTGGTAAACTTAACAAGGTCTCCTCCCATTCCTTTCCATTTTCCTGAAGTACTTGTTTTCCAGTCCCAGCTCTTACAGTAAAAGTCCTCTTGTCCTCCAAAATTACTAGTCCTTCTTTTCCCTGGGCATATATACCAGTGTCTCCCTCTACATTTCATAAGCCTAGGTCCTTCCCATACTCCATCAGCAAACTGACACAAGTTAAATGTGAGCTTGTCTGGGAACCATAGGGATGATCCCTCTTTCATGGCCAAAGGGACACATTTACCCATTACCTGATTACTAACAATCCATGTCCAATTTATGGGTGGGGGGATTGCCTGCACTTACTACTATGCTAATACAATTTCCAAGTAAGTTATACATCAATAACCAATTCGTGACTGTCTTTTTACAACTGAATTTGAGCTTTAAAGGATTGTCTTTGGAGCATGAGACTTGCCAATCTGGGTCCTCAACGAGATCCGCTATGGAATCTTCAGGCTTCGCATGTGAATGGTGTATCCAGGTAGCAATGCCGTCGACTTTGAGGGCTGTCGGTGTAGTGAAGATGACCACATAAGGTCCTTTCTACCTCGGCTCCAAGTTTTCCTGTCAGTGTCTTTTCACCAAGACCCAGTCACCGGGGTGGAAGTGATATGGGATTGGTGGAGGGCCCGACTTGTATAGCGCCCTCAGTCTGGGCCAGACATCAAGGTGGGCCCTCTGTAGGGCCCTGAGGGAGAACAAAAGTTCAGAGTCATCATGTTTTCTAAGCAACTGTTGTGACAAGTTAGGAATTGTGGAAGGGGCAGTCCAAATACAATTCCATAAGGGGAAAGACCAATTTTAAAAGGGGAGTTGCATACCCTGTATAAGGCAAAGGGAAGGAGAGTTACTCAGTCACCGCCAGTATCCATGGTCAATTTGGTCAGGGACTCTTTTAGAGTTCTATGCAACATTTCCATCTTTCCTGAACTTTGGGGTCTATAAGTGCAATGCAATTTCCAATCTGTCCCAAGAGCACTTGCAATTCTCTGACTTACCTTGGACATGAAAGCTGGTCCATTATCTTATCCTATCATAATAAGGATGCCAAACCCGGGAAAGATCTCTTCTAGTAACTTCTTAGCCACTACCTCTGCAGTTTCGTGCTTTGTAGTAAAGGATTCTACCCATCTATGAAAACTAGCAGATATTTATATCCATACTTGCCAAGTTGGAAGTCCACCTCCCAGTAAGTTCCTGGTCTATCTCCTCTGATTTGACTGCCTGTTTCTGTTTAGTTCTTCCTTGCATTTGTCAGTTGACATGCCTTACAGTCCCTGACAATCTGTTCTATTTTAGCAGGGTTATTTTTGATCCAAAGTCCAGTATTTCTCACCAGTTCTTGCATCTTCTTTGCACTCATATGGGTGCTTCAATGCAACTTAAGCAGTACTTTACTCCCTAACTGCTCTAGTAAAATAATGTTGCTCCTAAAATCTCTCCACCAACCATTTAGGCATTGTGCCATGGGCAGTTGATCAATCCATTTCAAGTCCTCTGTGGTGTATATTGGAGTATCCTAAAGAGTTCTCGTAATAGGGTCTGGGTTTTAATCATAATTATAGAGTGGCTTTGTAATGCCACCTCCTGGGCTATTCTGTAGGCCAGGGTACTGCCTTTACTCACAGCATCTTTAGGTTTTTGATGTCTAGGGCAATGAACAATGGCTAACTTAGGCAGCCAAAGAACAGTAATTAAAGCCAAGATTCCATCTTTATTTTTGATGGTTTTTCCTTCAGATGTCAGTAATCATCTTTCTTTGTAAATAGCTCTGTGTACATGAGCCGTTGCAAATGCATACGGACTGTCAGTGTACACAGTTAGCATTTTGTCCTTTCCCAGTGTTAGAGCTTGGGTCAGGGCTATTAACTTGGTTCTCTGGGTTGATATGGCTACTGGTAGAGGTTCATCCCAGACCACATCAGTCTCAGTCACTACTGCCACTCCCACATAACTCTCCCTGATGAATAAAGATGCTTTCATCTGTAAACCACACGAGTTCAGCATCCAGCAATGGCTGGACCCTTGAGTCCTCTTGGATGTTATGGACTTGTGCCAGGATTTCTGAGCAGTTATGTAGTGGCATGTTTAGATCCTGATCTGGTAGAAGCATTTCCCAGTGGAGAACCGAGGGAGCCTGGAAATTGATTCTGAGAGGGTTGAGTAGCATTCCTTGGTAATGGGTTAGTTGGGTATTGCTGAGCCACCAATCTGGTGGTTGCTTTAACACACCCTCAATAGTGTGAGGGGGTGGTCACATACAGTTCTTGTCCCATGGTTAGTATATCTGTGTATTTTACCAACAGAACAGTAGCCGCTATCATTCTCAGACATGGTGGTCATCCTACTGTTACAGAGTCTAATTTCTTTAACAAGTAGGCTACTGGTTTTCTCCAAGGGCCCAAATATTGGGTTAGGACTCCTTTTGCTATTCCATTATGTTCATCCACATATAAGTAAAAAGGTTTACTGGCATCAGGGAGTCCCAACACTGGAGCTTATAATAAGGCAGTTTTTATCTGTTCAAAGGCTCATTCAGCTTCCTCTGTCCATTGAAACAGTTGCTTCTCCTCGTAAAGAGGTTTAGCCAGCTCTGCAAACCCTTGGATCCACAGATGGCAAAAGGTGGCAGAACCCAAAAACTCCCTTACTTGGTGCTGTGACCGTCGTGTTGGAATTTTGAAGGACAGTTTCTTTTCTGACTTTGGTGAGACATCGCTGCCCCCATTTCAATAAATAGCCCAGGTAAATTACCTCTGATTTGCAGGTTTATGCTTTCTTGGCCCATGCTCATTAACCAAGGTTTCCCAATATCTGGGATAAATCTTCTGTTCCATGGATGCATTCTCTTTCAGTTTCACCGGCAGTTAATAAGTCACCCACATATTGCAACAAAGTCAGACCAGGGTGGATTCCCCTAAACTCACCCAAGTCCTCATGCAGAGCTTCATCAAAGAGTGTTGGTGAGTTTTTGAATCCTTGAATGAGTCTTGTCCAGATCCATTGACACCTCCTTTGACATCTGTCCACTCAAATGCAAAGGGATCTTGACTTTTGGGCACCAAGGGTAGGCTGAAAAAGGCATCTTTAAATCTAATACAATGTATCACTGCCTATATTGAGGCAGGGTGCTCAGGAGAGTGTAGGTGTTGGGTATGGTAGGGTGATTGTCCATTACCCTTTTATGTACTTACCTGAAGTCCTGTACTGGCTTCTATTCATTTGATTTGGGCTTGCAGACTGGTAGCAGGGGAGTGTTCCACTCTGACTGGCAGGGTCACAATACACCCAGGTCTAGCAGACACCTAATGTGGGGTGTAATTCCCCCTGTGCCTCCATGGACATAGCGTATTGTCAAACTGGGTCCACCCCTGATTTTACTTTGATGAAGATTGCTGGTCTATGTTTCGCTAGTCCCACTCCGCCAGTCTCTGCCCAAGCTTCTGGATACCATTCCAGCCAATAGGTGATTTCTTGGTCAGGAGTCTAGGATGGTTGAAGCAACCAGTCCTCATCTTCCAGGCCCTGAGTCAATACGTGTATTGGTCTTCCTTGAGCATCCTCCACCTGGGGGCCTTCTGGATATAAGTGAATCTGTTCCCTGACCTCGGTTAACAAGTCTCTTCCCAATAAGGGATAAGGGCTTTATGGAATAACAAAGAATGAGTGGGACACTCATCCCATCCCCAGGTCCACTGTTCTTTCGGTGGTCCATGAGTATTGTTTAATTAACATTACTTCTTGCACCCAAGAGGTTTTTGTTGTTGTTTGGAGTTTTTTAACTGTATTTTTTGTCTTTTTTTTTTGGTACTGGGGATCGAACCCAGGATGTTGTACTTGCTAGGCAAGCACTTTGCCACTGAGCTACATACTAGCCCATTACCCAAGAGATTTTATTTGAGGCTTTTCCTTGGGGCTTTATTTAAGCAGAGTATTGGGTCCATTTATCCACTAGAAATTTTACTGGAGTCCCATCCACTCTCAGTGCTACCCTGAGTTCAGGGAGGGGAATTGAACCCTGACATCCCTATTCATTATTAGCAGTACTGTTAGCCATTAGTGTCGAGGTTCTATGGGGCTGCCACTGCTTTGTTCAGTTTCCCTTTCTTAGCACATTCTTTGACCTAATGCAATATTTCTTTGCAGTAAGTCCACTAATGTCTGTGTAGACCTTGACTATTTGGGCATTGTAGGGTTTCTTTCCCTGTAAGGCCATGTAAACTTTAGCTAAATTGGTATGTTTGCAGGCTACTGCCTTGAGATCCGCCATTAGAGTCTGGTGATAGACCCTTATTCTCCCCCTATGTTCTGCCGTGTTGTAGTCCAAACCATCATTTGGAGGCCTGGTTAATGGAAAAGATGCATTGGTGAAATCAGGCTTAGCAGTAGGCTACCCGTCATGCCCCAGAACCAGTTTCCTAGCCTCAGTTTGAATCCTTTTTCTTTCTTCTGTGTGGAACAAGACCCGAAGTAACTGCTGGCAATCATCCCTGGTCAGCTGACACATGAACATTACATTATCTAGGAGATAAATCAAATCCTTGGAATTATCTGAAAATTTTGCATTTTGTGTTTTCCAATTATATAAGTCACTCGTGGAAAGGGCTACTGAAGTCGGCGGTCTCTGTTTTTGTCCGGAGGCCCAATTTCTCTGAACAGCAGCATTATGGTGGTAGCAGGGAGTCTCAGGCTGGCAGCTCCCTGAATGCTATCACGAGTTCTTCCTGCTGACCCTTCCAAGTTGCTGCTGGCTCCTTGCTCCTCATCTCTTGCTGCCTCCCCTTCCTCCATGAGGGGTGGAGGAGGCAGCAGTGAAGGGTATGGGAGGAGATCAGAGTCCAATAAGAGAAGATCTTCACTCCCTTCCTGTAAAATGGCATATAAGGAGGCTGAGGGGGTAGTTGACACAACCTTTTCTAATGCTAAAATCTTGTTTTTATCGACAGAAAGGGGTAGAAAGGGCAACAGACACTTTGGAAGTTCCTGCACCAAATTCTGCCAAACTAAAATATAGAGAATCTGATTGGGGTGGCTTGCACTTCCTGGGAGAAAAGCCCTACATTTAACCTCCCAAATGGTGTTTAGATTAAAAGTTCTTTGGGGGCGGGCATCCATCCTCAAAAGTAGGCCACTCTGACTTGCACAAAGTAAGTAATTTTTCTTTTTTAACTTCAACACCTAAATTGTTAGCTCTTTCCTTAACATCTTTAAAAGTATCTGTCAGAAAGGTAAGATGTGTACTTTGGTTATGATTCATTTCAGCGTATATCAATCCACACAAAAGACAAGAAAAAAGGAGGAAGGCAATTACAAATGTCACAAAATTTCGGGGATTTAGGATAAAACCACAACTCAGAGTGTCCCAAGGAGAAAAGTGTGGATTCGCTGGCCTGTTTAGGATCCCAAAGAGGTAGACGGAGACACTTGGTGATGTTTCAGCAGTGTAATTGGGTAAAAGACTACCCGACTCTAGCTTTGCTTCAAGTGGGCCAACTTTCTAAGCCAAATTTCATCCTTCGAGGCAGAAGACTAGAGATTCTGAAAGAGAAAGTAATGATTGTTGGACAAGAAACTGAACAAAGAATAACAATTTTACATGGAGGCAAACAGGGTTTCCAGGCATCTGTGTCAGGATGAATATGAAAGAGGAAATGTTCCACGAAAGCCACAATACAGACAGACACACAGATTTTAAGAGAAGACACATTAACAGCATGCAGGTGATAGACTGGGTGGTAGACTGTCAGACAGAAATTGCCAGACTAAAGACAGGAAACATCACAAATGTCCGCACTAGTGGACAGACTGCCCTGTAAACTACCAAGCAGACAGTTCAGAACTACAGATGGGCCCAAGTGTCCGCACTAGTGAATAGTTTACCTTCCCCGGGCATCTGGGGGACATCTCCCACTGGTCCCGTTGGCTACCTTATAGCACGTCCGCCATGATTTCTTGACAACTCCAAGACCCAACCTGAAAACTACACAAATATCACAGTTACAAAACTTACTGGCTGTTCTTTACTATTCCCTGATCAGTTGTCTGGGTGAGCTTATGAGGGAGATCCCAGATGAGCCCCTATTTGTTTTACCTGGACTCGAGACCCCACAAGACCACCAGAGACCACGACCAATGCAAATAACAAAGGAGTCATTTATTTGCAAGCTCGAGGTTGATCCTCCACCCACTCAGTAACCGGTGATGCTAAGAAGCCCCGAGCATAGAATAAACACAGTTTTTTTTAATATAGTATTCAACAAACAACTTTAAGGAAGTTTTACATGAGAAATTACATGATTGGTTAACATTTTAAGCAAACTACGCTATACATATGTGATTGGTTAATATTATTATGGATGTGTTATTGATGGGAATTGTCTGGCCACTGGGTCACTGTGTCCTGTATGGCCACCCAGTCTTTGGTCAATGCATCTGGAGAAAATTCCTGTGTCTTTCCCAAGGATCATTTATGTCTCAGTTGTCCAGGAATTGTTTTTCTTTTTGTGTCATTTCTTGGTCAAACCCATGGTTATTTTAATAATTCATACCTCACAAGATGGTTGCTAGCCTGTAATGGAGTTACTTAGGCCTTCATTGTACCTCTTTAAGCCTTAGGCTCTTCATATTTCGTATTATTACTGTCTCTTCATACAAGCATGAAATCACTATTTCAAAGTAACACAAATATAAAAACAAAAATAATCTAATACAACCATCACAAATCATAAATTATGTGAAAAAAATCCACAATATAAATAAATAAACCTGAGGAAGAGGAAAAACAATGAAAGAATAACAACAGAAAATTGACCTAGCTCTCTCTAATGAAACAGATATTGAGAGTCCTAGAAGATACTCCAAATCTAGTGGTTCACACCAAGTCAGCTATAATTATATATAGATATAAAATTCAGAAGCAGATTTTATATTGTCTTCACAAGAAAACAGAAATGAGAAGTTACCCAGACAGGCTGTGACTCTGTTGGTCAACATATTCAAAAGCACAACTGCAGTGTGGAAACAAAGGGCCACATGGGAAATAAATCATGAACAGAGACAGTCACATCTAAACACAGACTCAATTCACCTTACCACTGGACAGTCCAAACTGTCATTGTAACCACAAGTATTAACATGACAACATCTCACCACAACTGATCTCTTCTCCTACATTTAATGGTCTAGACAAAAACCTAAATCCAGAAAAAGAAATCACAACAGAAGATCAAATCAACACCTGGCAAAAGACGGATTATTTATAAAAGATATAGAGTCAGAATAAATACAGATTTCTTAGCTGATATGGTAAAAAGGAGAGCCTGGCATGATGTATGACAAACGTTAAAGGCAAACAACTACCAACTGTGAATACGGTACCAAGCCAAACTATCCTTTATATTAATAGTATATATAAAAATATTTAAAGACAAAGAAAACTTGAAAAAATGTATCTCCACCAAATCAGCAGGATAGAAGTTAATCAAATATATCCTACATAGAGAAGATCAAGAAGAACAGGAACTGGTTACATAGAATGCTCCCTACCAGAGAACAAGGTAAACATATTAAGAGTACATGAGGCACAGCTCCTAACAACAGGTGCATAACACAGCAGGATGTATCAAATATTTCAAAGTCTTAACTCTGAGTATCATTGGACTTAAATTTCCAAATAGAAGACATAGATTAGATACTATCTACTACCATCTAGTATCTACAGGAGACATATTTTATTGACAAAAACAAACACATACTCAAACTGAAAGGCTGGAAGTAAAAATTTCAAGCAAATGGACACAATAAACAGGCCACAGTAGAATTACTAACATGAGATAAAATAGAATTCAAATTAAAATTAGGAGGAAGAGACATTATATATTGATAAAAGCAACTCTCCATTAGGAGGATATAAAAAGTCTAAACATCAATTCCCTGAATCCTGGAGCACCCCCAATTCATCAACCAAATACTACTTAACCTAAAAACACATCTCAACACATCATTGTTATCCTTGGATAGGTCACCCAGGAAAAACTCAACCAAGAAACTGCAGGCCTAAATAACTACCTTGACTGCCTAGCCCTAACAGACATCTACAGAATACACATTCAGCATCAATAGAAACATTCTTCTCAGCAGCTCTTGGAAGAGTCTTCAAAATAGAACATATCTTATGTTACATAGAAATTCTATTCAAAATGAAAGAAAAATAAATTGACTTGCCAAATCATGTCAGAGCACAACAGAATAAACTTAGAATTAAACAGCTAAAGCAAAAATAAAATTCTCAAACACATGAAGACTGAACAACACATTACTGAATGACCAGTGGGGCACTGAATACATTATAATGAAAATCTGAAAGTTTCTGAAAATTAACAAATTGAACACACAAAATACCAACTCCTCTGGGACATATTAAATGCAATACATATAGGAAAATGTATACCTCTGAGTGCCTACATCAAGCAATTGGGGAAACCTCAAGTCTGTATTTTAATTATATACCTCAAACTTCTTGAAAACAGGAACAAGTCCAAACCCAAAGCAGTAGACAGAAACAACAAAAAAAAAGAACTAAATCAGAGACGCACACAGGTTGTGGCTCACGCCTGTAATCCTAGTTACTCAGGAGGCTGAGATCTGAGGATCGAGGGTCAAATCCAGCCCTGGCAGGAAAGTCCTTGAGACTTTCCAATAAACCAATATAAACCTGGAAGTGGCACTGTGGCTCAAACGGTAACACTCTCGCCTTGAGGTGAAGAGCACAGGGACAGTGCCCAAGACCAGTGTTCAAGCCCTATGAACTACCAAAAAAAATTAAATCAGAAATACCTAAATAAAGACAAAATAAAACATAAAAAGATCAACAAAACAGAGTTGGTTCTTTCAATAAATTAACAGAATTGACAGACCCTTACCAAATCCGACTGAGAATTTATATAGATAGAAAGATAAATAAAAAGCCCACAGATTGGGAGAAGATCTTTTATTGCTCTGGAACAGACAATGGCCTCATATCTCAAATATATTTAGATCCCCAAAAGCTATCTCCGCAAAACAACAAATAATCAAAACCCAACAACCCTATTTATAAGTGGGTTAAGATTTAAAGAGAGACCTCTCTGAAGAAGAAATATGAATTGCCAATAGACACATGAAGAAATATGCAACATTTCTGGCCATAGAAATGCAAATCAAAGCAACACTGAGATTCCACCTCACCCCAGTTAGATGACCATTATGAAGAAAATTAATAATAACAGATGCTGGGCTGGTGGGGATATGGCCAAAAAGGTACATTACTACACAATTGGTGGAAATGTAAGCTTGCTCAAATATTCCATAAAGAAGTGTACATGTTTCTCAGAAGAGCTCCCCTATGACCCAGCAATCCCACTCCTGGGTATTTACCAAATGACCACAAACAAAGCCACACTAACGCTACTATCAAATCTATGTCTAATGTAGCATTATTTACCATAGCTAAGATATGAAACCAAAACAGATGCCCCTCAGTAGATGAATCGGTCAAAAAAATGTCATATACATTCACAAGAAAATTCTATGCTTCCGTTAGAAAGAATGACATTGCCCCATTTCTAAGGAAAAGGAAAGATTTGGAAAACATAATAAGTCAAAAAAGCCAGACCCCAAAAATCATAAGCTACATGTTTTCACCCATTTGGAAAAACTAGAATATATCTAGGATATTCTTAGAAAAGAGCACAATAGCTCAATACTTATATGCATATCACCATAGAAAATGATGCTTATTGAAATGAGCTCCAAGAAATGGATACAAGATAATTGTATGGTGAACTGATTTTAGTTATTTCTATTTACTTTTCCCCCTTGGTTTATTCCCTGTAGTCACTGTTTTTGATTTCCGTACCCTTTGTCTTATACCTAAATTAATTTGATTTGGGGAACGAAGAGAAATCACAGAAATGGTGGGACAAAGATTAACCAAAGCAACAGTGATAAACACTAGACACTATGTTAGAAATGAACTTTATAACTTTGTGGGAATGGGATATCAAGGTTGGAGGTAATGTACTCATTACTTATTTTAATGTAACACACCCCCCCGTCTAACACCTTCATAATAAAAAAAACACCCTGAAAATACAATAAGAGAACTCACCCAAATAGAGATATTAGAGAAAAAGTTAGACATCCCAACATAAATAAGCAAAATTGAGAATGCTATAAGAAAGTATTTTGAAAACTGTATGGCAGTCACCTGGAAAATTCTAGAGAAATTTATGCTTTCCTATACTCGAACTGAACCAGGAAGTGATAAGAAGTAATGAAAATGAAATGTCAATAAACAATTTCTCATACCAGAAAAATCTAGGACTCAATGGATTTACCATGAAATTAAGGCTTGAAAAGGTCTTGCAATACACAGATCCAACTCTTCAATGGAATAGAAAGGGAAATGAAATTATCAAACACATTCTATGAAGCTAGAATTAGACTCTTCCCCAAATCAGATAGGGACGTATCAAAGAAAGAGAACTATGAACTGAACTCTTGATATGCATTAATACAGAACTTCGCAATAAAATTCTCACCAACCAATTTCAGCAACTAACAAAAAATTGTACACTATAATCAAACAGTATTCATTCTAGGATCCAATTGGATCCAATATAATTGTCAATAAACATAACATAAACCATCAGCAGAAGCAGGGACAAGAGCCACATTATCATATATACATAGATGTAAAAATAGCTTTTAACAAACTCCAATACCCCTTTATGATTAAAGGTCTGAGAAGCTAGGAATGCATGGAACATTCCTCAATATAATACAGAGTACGTATATGACAAAGAGATAATAAACATTTACCTAATGGTGGAAGCATGAAGACATTAAAATCAGGAATGATAAAAGGATGTCCCCTCTCTCTACTAATGTTCAATATAGTAGTGGAGTTCCTAGCAAGAGCAATAGACAAGAGAAAACATAATGGGGATCCAAATAGGGAAGACGGAAAAGTATCCCTTTTTACAGATGAAATGATCCTGTATTAAAAGGACCCTAGAACTTCCTCCCTCAAATTAGTAAAGGTGATGCAAACCTTCAGCAACGTAGCAGGGTATAAAACCCACAAGAATCAGTAGTTGTTCTGTGTTACCAATAGTGGGAAGATCGAGGCTGGAATCCAAAAAACAACCTCATCTATATTAGCTCAAAATCAAATCAAAACTAAACAGAACAAAACAACAACGAAACTAGGAATTAATTAATTTAAATAAAAATGTGAAGGACCTCTACTATAAAAACGTTAAAACACTAAAATGGGTTCTTATACTCAATAAATATTTTTGGTTAAATTAAGTTAAATCTTATATCTGGATTTCTAATTTGGACGTTAATCACATGGTAACAGGAAAATAATGATTTTTTAAAATAATTACTTTGGGGCCATTTTTCTTCTTAAAATTATGAAGCAAAAATATCTCTAAGAAATATATCTGTGAAGAAAATGTTTCAACCGTTAGTAAAGTGCTTTATACTTTAATATAAATTTTATCTCAAAATATAAATTCTGACTACTGCAGGACAGAGTAGGAGAGACACTTGAACTAATAGGAACAGGAAGGAACTTATTGAACAGAGTCCCAGGGTCACAACAAGTTGGAGAGAGACTCGACAAATGGGACTACCTTAAAATAAAAATCTTCTGCACAGCTAAATCTATTGCAACTAAGCTAGAAAGACAACCAACTAATTGGGAAAAAATATTTACCAGCAATATATCAGACAAGGGGTTAACATCCTGTATATACAGGGAACTGAAGAAACTAATCCCTCCCAAACCTAACAAACCAATTACTAAATGGGCAAGGGAACTAAAGAGGGACTTCTCAAATGAAGAAATAAAAATGGCAAAGAAACACATGAGGAAATGTTCATTATCCCTATTGGTGAAGGAAATGCAAATAAAGACAACCCTGAGATACCATCTTACCCCAGTCAGAATGTCCCACATCCACAAATCAGCCAACGACAAATGGTGGAGGGGATGTGGATAAAGAGGAACCCTATTACACTGCTGGTGGGAATGTATACTTATATAACCACTTTGGAAAGCAGTCTGGAGGGTCCTTAGAAAGCTAAAGATTGACCTTCCTTACGACCCAGTCATACCACTTCTAGGCATCTACCCTGAACAACAAGAACCAATATACAAGGACATGTGCACCTCCATGTTTATTGCAGCACTGTACACATAGCTAGGATATGGAAACAACCCAGATGCCCCACCACAGATGAATGAATCCAAAAATTGTGGTATATATACACAACGGAATATTATGCAGCCATTAGAAATGACAAAATAATGGCATTCGCAGGGAAATGGAAGGAGCTAGAAGGAATCATGTTGAGTGAGGTAAGCCAAGAATGATGAGACAAATGGTACATGGTCTCCCTGATAAGTGGATGCTAAATCCAAAATGTTAGGTGATACGACAAAACTAACAGGACTTAAGAAACAAAGAACTCCCACTCATCTGGTTGAACCACTACTAAATATCCCCATGCTGCTTATCACATATATGGTATATAACATGTGAACACCGTTATATGTTACAGACTGTGATAGACAATTTGCTCCAGGAAAGTTACAATGAACTTGTGACTTTAAATGAGCATCATTATTCCACAATACTGTGAATTTCCGGAAATTATGTAATCACTTAATCACAATCAAAAAAAAAAAAAAAGAACCTCGGGGAAGGGAGGGAGGAAGTTGATGGTAGGGGGAAAACAATGGAGGGGGTAACAATGTTCAAGAGGAAGTGTACTCATTACCTCACTCATGTAACTGTAACCCTCTGTATAATATCTTTACAATAAATAAATAAAAATAGAAATTCTGCAACTAATCTTATGTATGTTTTCATGCACAAAATGCTGTGACTTCTAATCTTGTTATGTGATTTTAATTTTATATTTTTTAGTTGTGACATGATCCCTACTTACATTTATTACAAACTTCTGTAATTATACAAATCATGCCCTTACACACTAACTTATATAAAATAATATTCAAACAAAATTATCTTTTTTCCTGTCTCCAACAGGGAAGGATGATGTGCTGAAGTACAATAAATGAAAGCCCTCTAACAAAGAGTCTTTATGGAATGGAAATTGGCAACATGAGGATGGTTACATGAGCACTTTCTACTTCGCTGAACAGGAATTTTTGTTTCTACAGTACTTTCTTACTTTTTAATAACACAGGGAAAGCCATAAAATTTGAAGTTCATATGAAGGAATTGCATTCCTAAAAGATGTGGCAACCTTTCTCAAAAGCTCGATCGTATCACTAGTTCATTGTGCTTGTTGGCTGATCTATTTCTCTATCATATGTTTCATATTATTAAGCATATTAGTAATTCATCAATGAGTACATTACAGGAGACTCCAGAAAATAATAGCTATTGCGGTGTAATAATCAGAAGAGAGAAAAAAGATTATATTAATCTCCAATTCCTCCCTTTGACCTTCAATATGCCAATTAATTTTCAAAAAAATCATGTACAATGTTTGTTTATTTTTCCCTTTTTAATTAGATATTAAGCAAGTGTTCTTGCAGTAAAAAGAGATGACAGTGGTATGAGAGCTCTGGTAAGAGCACCTTCTCTCTAACAAGCAATGCTCTATGGACTGTAAATATGGAAGCCACATTAAAATTCTCTACACACTTTCTCTCTCTCTCTCTCTCTCTCTCTCTCTCTCTCTCTCTCTCTCTCTCTCTCTCTCTCTCTCTCTCTCTTTCTCTCTGTCTCTTACACACACACACACACACACACACACACACACACACACACACACACACACACACACACACACACATACACAGCTGCCACCCAGACACATCAGAGATCAGTTGCATTCACCTGTAATGATTGTTGACTGATGTTTGCTCCATTGCTTTATTTCAGCTTAAGATCTTGCCTGGACCTTTATCTTTCCCCGAGATCAAGTCCTTAGTTCTTAGTTTACTGTGGGTCTGAGTATTCATAATATGTTCTGGCTGCTTCAGGCCAATTAACAATACCCTAAATACTGTATCCTCAAACTTGATATTCAAGTCAAACTCCATGAATTTATACTACTGTTCCAAAATACTAAAATTTATTGGATTTAGGAACCAAGAAAGCGCCCACCTTGATACTTTAGTAGCAAATGATATCAAGAAAGTAGAAGAATAAAATGTAGAATACTGGATGTGTGTTATAGATACAAAATCATCATCTATAGGCTCATTTATTGGAAAATTGACATCCTATATTGAAAGCACAATTTACATATTCAGTTTTCCACTTACTTTGCTTACCTATCACTTCTGATCACAAATCCTTTCATGAATTTTTATAGTATCTGAATAAATCACACGATATGCATGTACTTATCATCTGAAGGAAAGACAGTCTGCTGTTACATCTTTCATTCTATATGAAAAACCCTTAGTTTTTGTTTCCCTGTTTGCTGAATAAATCTATTCCTGGAAACAGGATATTCACATCATTTCCATTTTTAAAATTTGAAATATAATATAAACTTTGTTGTGACTAGTCATTTTCTAAAAATGAGTGATATTCATGAACACCAATATTTTGGTGCCTTTAAGTAAATTGAGACTTTATGTGGTATGGTAGTGCTTGTGTCTAATTGACTTAAGCATTAGATTATTCATGTATAGACATGTGAATTGTGCTTTTAATGCAAATTCCCAAGGATTTACATTAAAGTCATAAGGGAGGTTTTTGTTTTCATGTTCCATATGTTATATTTATTTCAATAAAAGTACTAGAAATACATGTTTGCTGGAGCAATATAAAAGATGAGAACATTTCTAAAGAGAATCGATTTGTTGATTAAAACATAGAAAAGAGTAAAAATCAGGTTTCTTGCTTGATACTGCATAAATTTTATATGAATGTAGCTCAAGATGAGACTCAGATATAAATTCATATTAATATTACGGAGATTTCTACCACAATATAAGCAATATAGGTATTTTAAGTAATTGGTCATTCTAAGCCCTGGATACCTAATGGATGACGAATGGCATTGAAAATAGCAGAGGAAAACAATTCAACATGCAGATATTATGATTTTATAATACTAATATGAAAGACATGGAGCTTTTGCCTTTCTGAAGAAGAAAGTTTAGCCAGTAATTTCAATGTAAGGCATCAGTTGCAATGAGTCTAAAGTCTTTTCCTCCAAGATATCCAAGAGTATTATACTCATCGTCTGAACAGTAAGTAATTATTTTAATTAGCTTTGTTTAATATTAATTTACTTGTAGAAAATAGGTTAAAATGTCTGCTCTCTTTCTTTCAATGTACTAATATACATTTGTTGTACCTGGACTCGAGACCCCCTGAAGACCACCAGAGACCTCGACCAATGCAAATAACAATAGTCGTTTATTTGCAAATTTGATGTTGGTCCTCCACACACTCAGTAACCAGTGACGCTAAGAGGTCCCGAGCATAGAATCAGCACAGTTTTTATACTATTGAACAAACAACTTTAAGGAAGCTTTACATTAGAAATTCCATGATTGATTAACATTTTAAGCAAACTAAGCTATACGTATGTGATTGGCTAATATCATTATTGACATGTTATTGACGGGAATTGTCTGGCCACTGGGTCACCGTGTCCTGCATGGCCACCCAGTGTTTGGTCAATGCATCTCGAGAAAATTTCTGTGGCTTTCCCAAGGAGTATTTATATCTCAATTGTCCGGGAATTGTTTTTCTTTTTATGTCATTTCTTGGTTAAACTCATGGTTATTTTAATAATTCATACCTCACAAGATGGTTGCTAGCTTGTATTGGAGTTACTTAGGCCTTCTTTGTGCCTCTTTAAGCTTTAGGCTCTTCATTTCCTCCTTTCTAATGGTCACCTTAAGGGCAAATCATGGTCCTTATGGACCTGCACTATGTCTTTTGTCAGGAATCAGTTGATATTGTGTTATCAATACCATCATCTGCATGGTGTTACACGTTCCTTAACAAACATCACTAGTAGATTTACAATGCAAGGCCCTACTGTGAACACAAGTACCAGAATGATAATGGGGCCCAACAGAGTGGATATTAAGGTGGTTATCCAAGGGGAATAATTAACCATGATTCAAACCATCCTTCTTGTTATTCTCTTTCTCTTTTTCGTTTTGCTGGTGCCTCTCTTACTTTAGCTAAAGATTCTTTTACAACTCCGGAATGATTAAGGTAGAAGCAGCATTCTTCCCCGAGGGCAGGACATAGGCCTCCTTGTTGTAAGAAAATTAAGTCCAGCCCCTATCTGTTTTGCAACACTACCTCGGCTAAGGAGTCCTATGATTTTTGAAGGTAGCCTATACAGCTTTCCAGGTTTTTATTATCCTCATCTATAGCAGCACGAAGGCTAGTGTAAGATGTTCTCTGAGTAATTAGGGATGCCACCCCAGTTCCTAGTCCAGCTAAGCCTACTAGGGCCCTGTTGTTACTGCTGTTATTATTTCTCTTTTAGGTTTTCTGGGACAGTAGCTTGCTGCAGACATCTTTATCATCTTATCTACATGAAAATGGTAGAGAAGTCGATATTTTGTACCATGACACAAACACTGTTAGTCCTAAAATACTTCTAAGTGGAGACAGGAAGTTAGGCCAGTTGAACATACCCACCAAGCATCTTGGGGAGGTAATAGATAACCTTCCACTGGAATCCATTCTTGGGTCTGATTACATAAGTGAGTAAGTTAGTTGGTACTCGTCCCACACATAACCCTTGTCCTATAGAGTAAGTTTTGCTTCCTTTTGTCCCACGTACATGATTTAGTTGTTTTTAGCATTTGTTACATTCTGTACCACTGCAATACCCACATAAAATGGAGGTCTCATATCATAACACATCCAAGAAGAACTTGTAATATCAGGATGTATCTGATTGATCACAATGTAAGTTTGAACCAACAGCTGCCATAGGGAATCCTCTGGCAATGGGATTCTCTCCCTAAAGGGGTCTCCCTTTTTCGGAGGAGATGGGGTCACTACAACCCAGGGCTTGTTGTCTACTTTGAGTTTTACAGCAGAGACTGGTTTTAAAACTGTGTTGGTCCCATCGCTGAAGGGGAATAATTGGCTGTGGCAAATGCTTGTATGTTTATGAGAATGCCATCATGTGTCTCTCCCCTGTACAATCTTTGTCCCCAATTCTTTCCTGATTCCCATCCTAGGGCTTGTTTGCCCTTGTCTGTGAAGCGAAATTACAATCTGGCATCAGAATCCTGGAAGACCCTAATTTGTTTTGTACAGGCAGTCCATTAAACTGGATGGCTGCACGTTCTGATTTGGTAAACTTAACAAGGTCTCCTCCCATTCCTTTCCATTTTCCTGAAGTACTTGTTTTCCAGTCCCAGCTCTTACAGTAAAAGTCCTCTTGTCCTCCAAAATTACTAGTCCTTCTTTTCCCTGGGCATATATACCAGTGTCTCCCTCTACATTTCATAAGCCTAGGTCCTTCCCATACTCCATCAGCAAACTGACACAAGTTAAATGTGAGCTTGTCTGGGAACCATAGGGATGATCCCTCTTTCATGGCCAAAGGGACACATTTACCCATTACCTGATTACTAACAATCCATGTCCAATTTATGGGTGGGGGGATTGCCTGCACTTACTACTATGCTAATACAATTTCCAAGTAAGTTATACATCAATAACCAATTCGTGACTGTCTTTTTACAACTGAATTTGAGCTTTAAAGGATTGTCTTTGGAGCATGAGACTTGCCAATCTGGGTCCTCAACGAGATCCGCTATGGAATCTTCAGGCTTCGCATGTGAATGGTGTATCCAGGTAGCAATGCCGTCGACTTTGAGGGCTGTCGGTGTAGTGAAGATGACCACATAAGGTCCTTTCTACCTCGGCTCCAAGTTTTCCTGTCAGTGTCTTTTCACCAAGACCCAGTCACCGGGGTGGAAGTGATATGGGATTGGTGGAGGGCCCGACTTGTATAGCGCCCTCAGTCTGGGCCAGACATCAAGGTGGGCCCTCTGTAGGGCCCTGAGGGAGAACAAAAGTTCAGAGTCATCATGTTTTCTAAGCAACTGTTGTGACAAGTTAGGAATTGTGGAAGGGGCAGTCCAAATACAATTCCATAAGGGGAAAGACCAATTTTAAAAGGGGAGTTGCATACCCTGTATAAGGCAAAGGGAAGGAGAGTTACTCAGTCACCGCCAGTATCCATGGTCAATTTGGTCAGGGACTCTTTTAGAGTTCTATGCAACATTTCCATCTTTCCTGAACTTTGGGGTCTATAAGTGCAATGCAATTTCCAATCTGTCCCAAGAGCACTTGCAATTCTCTGACTTACCTTGGACATGAAAGCTGGTCCATTATCTTATCCTATCATAATAAGGATGCCAAACCCGGGAAAGATCTCTTCTAGTAACTTCTTAGCCACTACCTCTGCAGTTTCGTGCTTTGTAGTAAAGGATTCTACCCATCTATGAAAACTAGCAGATATTTATATCCATACTTGCCAAGTTGGAAGTCCACCTCCCAGTAAGTTCCTGGTCTATCTCCTCTGATTTGACTGCCTGTTTCTGTTTAGTTCTTCCTTGCATTTGTCAGTTGACATGCCTTACAGTCCCTGACAATCTGTTCTATTTTAGCAGGGTTATTTTTGATCCAAAGTCCAGTATTTCTCACCAGTTCTTGCATCTTCTTTGCACTCATATGGGTGCTTCAATGCAACTTAAGCAGTACTTTACTCCCTAACTGCTCTAGTAAAATAATGTTGCTCCTAAAATCTCTCCACCAACCATTTAGGCATTGTGCCATGGGCAGTTGATCAATCCATTTCAAGTCCTCTGTGGTGTATATTGGAGTATCCTAAAGAGTTCTCGTAATAGGGTCTGGGTTTTAATCATAATTATAGAGTGGCTTTGTAATGCCACCTCCTGGGCTATTCTGTAGGCCAGGGTACTGCCTTTACTCACAGCATCTTTAGGTTTTTGATGTCTAGGGCAATGAACAATGGCTAACTTAGGCAGCCAAAGAACAGTAATTAAAGCCAAGATTCCATCTTTATTTTTGATGGTTTTTCCTTCAGATGTCAGTAATCATCTTTCTTTGTAAATAGCTCTGTGTACATGAGCCGTTGCAAATGCATACGGACTGTCAGTGTACACAGTTAGCATTTTGTCCTTTCCCAGTGTTAGAGCTTGGGTCAGGGCTATTAACTTGGTTCTCTGGGTTGATATGGCTACTGGTAGAGGTTCATCCCAGACCACATCAGTCTCAGTCACTACTGCCACTCCCACATAACTCTCCCTGATGAATAAAGATGCTTTCATCTGTAAACCACACGAGTTCAGCATCCAGCAATGGCTGGACCCTTGAGTCCTCTTGGATGTTATGGACTTGTGCCAGGATTTCTGAGCAGTTATGTAGTGGCATGTTTAGATCCTGATCTGGTAGAAGCATTTCCCAGTGGAGAACCGAGGGAGCCTGGAAATTGATTCTGAGAGGGTTGAGTAGCATTCCTTGGTAATGGGTTAGTTGGGTATTGCTGAGCCACCAATCTGGTGGTTGCTTTAACACACCCTCAATAGTGTGAGGGGGTGGTCACATACAGTTCTTGTCCCATGGTTAGTATATCTGTGTATTTTACCAACAGAACAGTAGCCGCTATCATTCTCAGACATGGTGGTCATCCTACTGTTACAGAGTCTAATTTCTTTAACAAGTAGGCTACTGGTTTTCTCCAAGGGCCCAAATATTGGGTTAGGACTCCTTTTGCTATTCCATTATGTTCATCCACATATAAGTAAAAAGGTTTACTGGCATCAGGGAGTCCCAACACTGGAGCTTATAATAAGGCAGTTTTTATCTGTTCAAAGGCTCATTCAGCTTCCTCTGTCCATTGAAACAGTTGCTTCTCCTCGTAAAGAGGTTTAGCCAGCTCTGCAAACCCTTGGATCCACAGATGGCAAAAGGTGGCAGAACCCAAAAACTCCCTTACTTGGTGCTGTGACCGTCGTGTTGGAATTTTGAAGGACAGTTTCTTTTCTGACTTTGGTGAGACATCGCTGCCCCCATTTCAATAAATAGCCCAGGTAAATTACCTCTGATTTGCAGGTTTATGCTTTCTTGGCCCATGCTCATTAACCAAGGTTTCCCAATATCTGGGATAAATCTTCTGTTCCATGGATGCATTCTCTTTCAGTTTCACCGGCAGTTAATAAGTCACCCACATATTGCAACAAAGTCAGACCAGGGTGGATTCCCCTAAACTCACCCAAGTCCTCATGCAGAGCTTCATCAAAGAGTGTTGGTGAGTTTTTGAATCCTTGAATGAGTCTTGTCCAGATCCATTGACACCTCCTTTGACATCTGTCCACTCAAATGCAAAGGGATCTTGACTTTTGGGCACCAAGGGTAGGCTGAAAAAGGCATCTTTAAATCTAATACAATGTATCACTGCCTATATTGAGGCAGGGTGCTCAGGAGAGTGTAGGTGTTGGGTATGGTAGGGTGATTGTCCATTACCCTTTTATGTACTTACCTGAAGTCCTGTACTGGCTTCTATTCATTTGATTTGGGCTTGCAGACTGGTAGCAGGGGAGTGTTCCACTCTGACTGGCAGGGTCACAATACACCCAGGTCTAGCAGACACCTAATGTGGGGTGTAATTCCCCCTGTGCCTCCATGGACATAGCGTATTGTCAAACTGGGTCCACCCCTGATTTTACTTTGATGAAGATTGCTGGTCTATGTTTCGCTAGTCCCACTCCGCCAGTCTCTGCCCAAGCTTCTGGATACCATTCCAGCCAATAGGTGATTTCTTGGTCAGGAGTCTAGGATGGTTGAAGCAACCAGTCCTCATCTTCCAGGCCCTGAGTCAATACGTGTATTGGTCTTCCTTGAGCATCCTCCACCTGGGGGCCTTCTGGATATAAGTGAATCTGTTCCCTGACCTCGGTTAACAAGTCTCTTCCCAATAAGGGATAAGGGCTTTATGGAATAACAAAGAATGAGTGGGACACTCATCCCATCCCCAGGTCCACTGTTCTTTCGGTGGTCCATGAGTATTGTTTAATTAACATTACTTCTTGCACCCAAGAGGTTTTTGTTGTTGTTTGGAGTTTTTTAACTGTATTTTTTGTCTTTTTTTTTTGGTACTGGGGATCGAACCCAGGATGTTGTACTTGCTAGGCAAGCACTTTGCCACTGAGCTACATACTAGCCCATTACCCAAGAGATTTTATTTGAGGCTTTTCCTTGGGGCTTTATTTAAGCAGAGTATTGGGTCCATTTATCCACTAGAAATTTTACTGGAGTCCCATCCACTCTCAGTGCTACCCTGAGTTCAGGGAGGGGAATTGAACCCTGACATCCCTATTCATTATTAGCAGTACTGTTAGCCATTAGTGTCGAGGTTCTATGGGGCTGCCACTGCTTTGTTCAGTTTCCCTTTCTTAGCACATTCTTTGACCTAATGCAATATTTCTTTGCAGTAAGTCCACTAATGTCTGTGTAGACCTTGACTATTTGGGCATTGTAGGGTTTCTTTCCCTGTAAGGCCATGTAAACTTTAGCTAAATTGGTATGTTTGCAGGCTACTGCCTTGAGATCCGCCATTAGAGTCTGGTGATAGACCCTTATTCTCCCCCTATGTTCTGCCGTGTTGTAGTCCAAACCATCATTTGGAGGCCTGGTTAATGGAAAAGATGCATTGGTGAAATCAGGCTTAGCAGTAGGCTACCCGTCATGCCCCAGAACCAGTTTCCTAGCCTCAGTTTGAATCCTTTTTCTTTCTTCTGTGTGGAACAAGACCCGAAGTAACTGCTGGCAATCATCCCTGGTCAGCTGACACATGAACATTACATTATCTAGGAGATAAATCAAATCCTTGGAATTATCTGAAAATTTTGCATTTTGTGTTTTCCAATTATATAAGTCACTCGTGGAAAGGGCTACTGAAGTCGGCGGTCTCTGTTTTTGTCCGGAGGCCCAATTTCTCTGAACAGCAGCATTATGGTGGTAGCAGGGAGTCTCAGGCTGGCAGCTCCCTGAATGCTATCACGAGTTCTTCCTGCTGACCCTTCCAAGTTGCTGCTGGCTCCTTGCTCCTCATCTCTTGCTGCCTCCCCTTCCTCCATGAGGGGTGGAGGAGGCAGCAGTGAAGGGTATGGGAGGAGATCAGAGTCCAATAAGAGAAGATCTTCACTCCCTTCCTGTAAAATGGCATATAAGGAGGCTGAGGGGGTAGTTGACACAACCTTTTCTAATGCTAAAATCTTGTTTTTATCGACAGAAAGGGGTAGAAAGGGCAACAGACACTTTGGAAGTTCCTGCACCAAATTCTGCCAAACTAAAATATAGAGAATCTGATTGGGGTGGCTTGCACTTCCTGGGAGAAAAGCCCTACATTTAACCTCCCAAATGGTGTTTAGATTAAAAGTTCTTTGGGGGCGGGCATCCATCCTCAAAAGTAGGCCACTCTGACTTGCACAAAGTAAGTAATTTTTCTTTTTTAACTTCAACACCTAAATTGTTAGCTCTTTCCTTAACATCTTTAAAAGTATCTGTCAGAAAGGTAAGATGTGTACTTTGGTTATGATTCATTTCAGCGTATATCAATCCACACAAAAGACAAGAAAAAAGGAGGAAGGCAATTACAAATGTCACAAAATTTCGGGGATTTAGGATAAAACCACAACTCAGAGTGTCCCAAGGAGAAAAGTGTGGATTCGCTGGCCTGTTTAGGATCCCAAAGAGGTAGACGGAGACACTTGGTGATGTTTCAGCAGTGTAATTGGGTAAAAGACTACCCGACTCTAGCTTTGCTTCAAGTGGGCCAACTTTCTAAGCCAAATTTCATCCTTCGAGGCAGAAGACTAGAGATTCTGAAAGAGAAAGTAATGATTGTTGGACAAGAAACTGAACAAAGAATAACAATTTTACATGGAGGCAAACAGGGTTTCCAGGCATCTGTGTCAGGATGAATATGAAAGAGGAAATGTTCCACGAAAGCCACAATACAGACAGACACACAGATTTTAAGAGAAGACACATTAACAGCATGCAGGTGATAGACTGGGTGGTAGACTGTCAGACAGAAATTGCCAGACTAAAGACAGGAAACATCACAAATGTCCGCACTAGTGGACAGACTGCCCTGTAAACTACCAAGCAGACAGTTCAGAACTACAGATGGGCCCAAGTGTCCGCACTAGTGAATAGTTTACCTTCCCCGGGCATCTGGGGGACATCTCCCACTGGTCCCGTTGGCTACCTTATAGCACGTCCGCCATGATTTCTTGACAACTCCAAGACCCAACCTGAAAACTACACAAATATCACAGTTACAAAACTTACTGGCTGTTCTTTACTATTCCCTGATCAGTTGTCTGGGTGAGCTTATGAGGGAGATCCCAGATGAGCCCCTATTTGTTTTACCTGGACTCGAGACCCCACAAGACCACCAGAGACCACGACCAATGCAAATAACAAAGGAGTCATTTATTTGCAAGCTCGAGGTTGATCCTCCACCCACTCAGTAACCGGTGATGCTAAGAAGCCCCGAGCATAGAATAAACACAGTTTTTTTTAATATAGTATTCAACAAACAACTTTAAGGAAGTTTTACATGAGAAATTACATGATTGGTTAACATTTTAAGCAAACTACGCTATACATATGTGATTGGTTAATATTATTATGGATGTGTTATTGATGGGAATTGTCTGGCCACTGGGTCACTGTGTCCTGTATGGCCACCCAGTCTTTGGTCAATGCATCTGGAGAAAATTCCTGTGTCTTTCCCAAGGATCATTTATGTCTCAGTTGTCCAGGAATTGTTTTTCTTTTTGTGTCATTTCTTGGTCAAACCCATGGTTATTTTAATAATTCATACCTCACAAGATGGTTGCTAGCCTGTAATGGAGTTACTTAGGCCTTCATTGTACCTCTTTAAGCCTTAGGCTCTTCATATTTCGTATTATTACTGTCTCTTCATACAAGCATGAAATCACTATTTCAAAGTAACACAAATATAAAAACAAAAATAATCTAATACAACCATCACAAATCATAAATTATGTGAAAAAAATCCACAATATAAATAAATAAACCTGAGGAAGAGGAAAAACAATGAAAGAATAACAACAGAAAATTGACCTAGCTCTCTCTAATGAAACAGATATTGAGAGTCCTAGAAGATACTCCAAATCTAGTGGTTCACACCAAGTCAGCTATAATTATATATAGATATAAAATTCAGAAGCAGATTTTATATTGTCTTCACAAGAAAACAGAAATGAGAAGTTACCCAGACAGGCTGTGACTCTGTTGGTCAACATATTCAAAAGCACAACTGCAGTGTGGAAACAAAGGGCCACATGGGAAATAAATCATGAACAGAGACAGTCACATCTAAACACAGACTCAATTCACCTTACCACTGGACAGTCCAAACTGTCATTGTAACCACAAGTATTAACATGACAACATCTCACCACAACTGATCTCTTCTCCTACATTTAATGGTCTAGACAAAAACCTAAATCCAGAAAAAGAAATCACAACAGAAGATCAAATCAACACCTGGCAAAAGACGGATTATTTATAAAAGATATAGAGTCAGAATAAATACAGATTTCTTAGCTGATATGGTAAAAAGGAGAGCCTGGCATGATGTATGACAAACGTTAAAGGCAAACAACTACCAACTGTGAATACGGTACCAAGCCAAACTATCCTTTATATTAATAGTATATATAAAAATATTTAAAGACAAAGAAAACTTGAAAAAATGTATCTCCACCAAATCAGCAGGATAGAAGTTAATCAAATATATCCTACATAGAGAAGATCAAGAAGAACAGGAACTGGTTACATAGAATGCTCCCTACCAGAGAACAAGGTAAACATATTAAGAGTACATGAGGCACAGCTCCTAACAACAGGTGCATAACACAGCAGGATGTATCAAATATTTCAAAGTCTTAACTCTGAGTATCATTGGACTTAAATTTCCAAATAGAAGACATAGATTAGATACTATCTACTACCATCTAGTATCTACAGGAGACATATTTTATTGACAAAAACAAACACATACTCAAACTGAAAGGCTGGAAGTAAAAATTTCAAGCAAATGGACACAATAAACAGGCCACAGTAGAATTACTAACATGAGATAAAATAGAATTCAAATTAAAATTAGGAGGAAGAGACATTATATATTGATAAAAGCAACTCTCCATTAGGAGGATATAAAAAGTCTAAACATCAATTCCCTGAATCCTGGAGCACCCCCAATTCATCAACCAAATACTACTTAACCTAAAAACACATCTCAACACATCATTGTTATCCTTGGATAGGTCACCCAGGAAAAACTCAACCAAGAAACTGCAGGCCTAAATAACTACCTTGACTGCCTAGCCCTAACAGACATCTACAGAATACACATTCAGCATCAATAGAAACATTCTTCTCAGCAGCTCTTGGAAGAGTCTTCAAAATAGAACATATCTTATGTTACATAGAAATTCTATTCAAAATGAAAGAAAAATAAATTGACTTGCCAAATCATGTCAGAGCACAACAGAATAAACTTAGAATTAAACAGCTAAAGCAAAAATAAAATTCTCAAACACATGAAGACTGAACAACACATTACTGAATGACCAGTGGGGCACTGAATACATTATAATGAAAATCTGAAAGTTTCTGAAAATTAACAAATTGAACACACAAAATACCAACTCCTCTGGGACATATTAAATGCAATACATATAGGAAAATGTATACCTCTGAGTGCCTACATCAAGCAATTGGGGAAACCTCAAGTCTGTATTTTAATTATATACCTCAAACTTCTTGAAAACAGGAACAAGTCCAAACCCAAAGCAGTAGACAGAAACAACAAAAAAAAAGAACTAAATCAGAGACGCACACAGGTTGTGGCTCACGCCTGTAATCCTAGTTACTCAGGAGGCTGAGATCTGAGGATCGAGGGTCAAATCCAGCCCTGGCAGGAAAGTCCTTGAGACTTTCCAATAAACCAATATAAACCTGGAAGTGGCACTGTGGCTCAAACGGTAACACTCTCGCCTTGAGGTGAAGAGCACAGGGACAGTGCCCAAGACCAGTGTTCAAGCCCTATGAACTACCAAAAAAAATTAAATCAGAAATACCTAAATAAAGACAAAATAAAACATAAAAAGATCAACAAAACAGAGTTGGTTCTTTCAATAAATTAACAGAATTGACAGACCCTTACCAAATCCGACTGAGAATTTATATAGATAGAAAGATAAATAAAAAGCCCACAGATTGGGAGAAGATCTTTTATTGCTCTGGAACAGACAATGGCCTCATATCTCAAATATATTTAGATCCCCAAAAGCTATCTCCGCAAAACAACAAATAATCAAAACCCAACAACCCTATTTATAAGTGGGTTAAGATTTAAAGAGAGACCTCTCTGAAGAAGAAATATGAATTGCCAATAGACACATGAAGAAATATGCAACATTTCTGGCCATAGAAATGCAAATCAAAGCAACACTGAGATTCCACCTCACCCCAGTTAGATGACCATTATGAAGAAAATTAATAATAACAGATGCTGGGCTGGTGGGGATATGGCCAAAAAGGTACATTACTACACAATTGGTGGAAATGTAAGCTTGCTCAAATATTCCATAAAGAAGTGTACATGTTTCTCAGAAGAGCTCCCCTATGACCCAGCAATCCCACTCCTGGGTATTTACCAAATGACCACAAACAAAGCCACACTAACGCTACTATCAAATCTATGTCTAATGTAGCATTATTTACCATAGCTAAGATATGAAACCAAAACAGATGCCCCTCAGTAGATGAATCGGTCAAAAAAATGTCATATACATTCACAAGAAAATTCTATGCTTCCGTTAGAAAGAATGACATTGCCCCATTTCTAAGGAAAAGGAAAGATTTGGAAAACATAATAAGTCAAAAAAGCCAGACCCCAAAAATCATAAGCTACATGTTTTCACCCATTTGGAAAAACTAGAATATATCTAGGATATTCTTAGAAAAGAGCACAATAGCTCAATACTTATATGCATATCACCATAGAAAATGATGCTTATTGAAATGAGCTCCAAGAAATGGATACAAGATAATTGTATGGTGAACTGATTTTAGTTATTTCTATTTACTTTTCCCCCTTGGTTTATTCCCTGTAGTCACTGTTTTTGATTTCCGTACCCTTTGTCTTATACCTAAATTAATTTGATTTGGGGAACGAAGAGAAATCACAGAAATGGTGGGACAAAGATTAACCAAAGCAACAGTGATAAACACTAGACACTATGTTAGAAATGAACTTTATAACTTTGTGGGAATGGGATATCAAGGTTGGAGGTAATGTACTCATTACTTATTTTAATGTAACACACCCCCCCGTCTAACACCTTCATAATAAAAAAACACCCTGAAAATACAATAAGAGAACTCACCCAAATAGAGATATTAGAGAAAAAGTTAGACATCCCAACATAAATAAGCAAAATTGAGAATGCTATAAGAAAGTATTTTGAAAACTGTATGGCAGTCACCTGGAAAATTCTAGAGAAATTTATGCTTTCCTATACTCGAACTGAACCAGGAAGTGATAAGAAGTAATGAAAATGAAATGTCAATAAACAATTTCTCATACCAGAAAAATCTAGGACTCAATGGATTTACCATGAAATTAAGGCTTGAAAAGGTCTTGCAATACACAGATCCAACTCTTCAATGGAATAGAAAGGGAAATGAAATTATCAAACACATTCTATGAAGCTAGAATTAGACTCTTCCCCAAATCAGATAGGGACGTATCAAAGAAAGAGAACTATGAACTGAACTCTTGATATGCATTAATACAGAACTTCGCAATAAAATTCTCACCAACCAATTTCAGCAACTAACAAAAAATTGTACACTATAATCAAACAGTATTCATTCTAGGATCCAATTGGATCCAATATAATTGTCAATAAACATAACATAAACCATCAGCAGAAGCAGGGACAAGAGCCACATTATCATATATACATAGATGTAAAAATAGCTTTTAACAAACTCCAATACCCCTTTATGATTAAAGGTCTGAGAAGCTAGGAATGCATGGAACATTCCTCAATATAATACAGAGTACGTATATGACAAAGAGATAATAAACATTTACCTAATGGTGGAAGCATGAAGACATTAAAATCAGGAATGATAAAAGGATGTCCCCTCTCTCTACTAATGTTCAATATAGTAGTGGAGTTCCTAGCAAGAGCAATAGACAAGAGAAAACATAATGGGGATCCAAATAGGGAAGACGGAAAAGTATCCCTTTTTACAGATGAAATGATCCTGTATTAAAAGGACCCTAGAACTTCCTCCCTCAAATTAGTAAAGGTGATGCAAACCTTCAGCAACGTAGCAGGGTATAAAACCCACAAGAATCAGTAGTTGTTCTGTGTTACCAAAGTGGGAAGATCGAGGCTGGAATCCAAAAAACAACCTCATCTATATTAGCTCAAAATCAAATCAAAACTAAACAGAACAAAACAACAACGAAACTAGGAATTAATTAATTTAAATAAAAATGTGAAGGACCTCTACTATAAAAACGTTAAAACACTAAAATGGGAAATTTAAGGAGATTCAAGTAAATGGAAAGTCTTTCAATGCTCTTGGTTGGAAGAATTAACATTGTGAAAACTGCAATATTACCCCCAAACTATTTACAATGCAATACCCAGCAAAATCCCAACAATATTCTTCAAGGCAGTAGGGAAAGCAATCAAAATTTAATATGAAATTACAAAATTACAGATGAAACAGAGGGCTTAGAAATGAACTCATGGGAATATGGTCATTTTACACACACACACACACACACACACACACACACACACACACACACACGCACGCACACACTCACACACACACACAATGGAATTCTATTTACCCATCAGAAGGAATGACTTTTCACTAGTCTTAAGGAAAATGAAAGGCTTAGGGAAATTATATTAAGAGAAAGGAATGCACACTCAGAGCAATATAGGTTTCATGGATTCATTCATTTATGGTAGCTAGAAGGTGCCTAGACATCTACAATAACAAGACAGATTCTACCTCATCCCAGTTAGGAGGACAATTATCAAGAAAATTGACAATAGCAAATGCTGAGGTGGATGTAGCCAAATGGGAACTCTATTACACTGTTGGTAGGAAATTGAACTTGTTAAAACACTCTGGAATGCAGAATGAACTTTCCTCAAAAGACTAAACATAGATCTCCCTATTACCCAGTAATTCCACTCAGGGTCAGTATTCCAAAAAATAACAAAGAAGTTCACATAAAAACTACCAGCATAACCATGTTCAAGGCCCAGGCCCAGAGTTCAAGATTGGAAAAAAGTTACATTGCTGGTATTTGTTTCCCCAAATATGAATCTTTTGACATAAGATTCCAAATCGTTCTACAATAGGACTTAAATGTAGTCGGTGATAAAATGGCTTCTTTATTCAATGTTAGGAAAAGCTGTAAGCAGTCCAAGAAAAGGGAGATTATTTTGTTGTTGTTGTTGGTTGAGGGGCTTGATGTCTCGGCTTGGGCACTGGCCCTGAGCTCTTCAACTCAAGGTAGGAGCTCTAACTCTTGATCCACAGGGCCTGTTCTGGTTTTCTGGTGGTTAATTGGAGATAGGAGGCTCAAGGGCTTTCCTGCCCAGGCTGGCTTTGAACGGCAGTCATCAGATCTCAGCTTCCTGAGTAGCTAGGATTACAACTATGAGCCTCTGGTAGCAGGCTAAAAATGGGGGGTTTTTATAACAGAAAATCCACCTCTTCACCTGTGTCTAAATATCAGATATCACTATTAGAATACAGCACCCTCAACTCATTTCATCACACATTTGTAAATTTTCTCTTTTCCTTCATGTGGGAACACTGCAGTCAATATCAATTCAGCTGTGGGACAGGATCAATTGTATGTTTATTGCTAGAATGTAAATCAAGAACTGTTACATCAAAACAAATAAAACCGTCATTTGGAATAATTGTTTTCTCTTTTTATTACAAATCTGTGTTTGATTACTTCCTAATGTGATATTGGACCTCCTAACAGAGTGATGACATTTTCTTTCTCTTCAGCAATTGGCCTTCTCCCACATGTGGTCAAATATTTAAGAATTCAAAGATTTCCATTGATAATTCATTAAGCTGATCTCTAAAAAATTGTGTATTTCTGGAATTGGTCTTATGTTTTGTTCTTACATGCACAAGTGTTCTATGATTTATTTGTTCTATAAGGAATTCTATTATTCAATCTTTGTGTGATCAATTTTAGTCTCTCTGATCAGTCTTTCTGACCCTTTCTCAGGAACCTCATTTCATTCTGCCTCATAAAAAATATATTAGTGATTAGCTAAATGACTCTCAGCTTCTGTTTTATGCCTGACTTCAAGTAGGCTGTGATAGCAGCCCTGGCTGGCTGTACTCACTGGAGTTTACTGTTTGTTTGTGTGTTTTTTAGAGATCTAGGATTACTATTCAAGGTAGTAGATTCTCTGGGCCCCAGTGATCCCCTGGCTTAGAGTCAATGGCTTTTTTCCTAAAGATACAAAAAGAACTGACTAAATTCCTGTTTTAGTTGTCTCAAAATGAGGCAATATGGATCCTTGCAAAGCCATCAATGAGCCTCTGTAACCACTTACAGAAATGGTCTATCAAGATGGCTTTTCAAGTTTGACTGAAAAATGTTCATTTCCAAATGACCACCATAAAACAGATCACATCACTGGGAACAGACTTTTCTATGGAAGGTTGGCCTTCCTTCCTTGTCTTAAGATAGATCAAAACATAATGTTCTGTATTTTGGCCATCCTGGAGCACATTTTCCCAAGAATATTCTGTAGTGTAAAAGAAGAACAATTATCAAAATAAAGGCGAAAATACTTGTCTACTACAGACTGATTTATCAGGCTTTTATCTGTTGTTATTTTCATTACTTCAAACACATGGATAATTTATATTGCAATTAGACAATTGGCAAAGGATTAATGGAATAAACATTTAGTTTACTTTCTTATATCCAATATAATACAATTATCCCCTTATGAAATAATAAATCCAACAGTAGAAACAATGGCAGGAATATAAATTGAACATCAAGATGTGTAATCTGTCACATATACACCATCATCTACTCAGAAATTCAGTCTCTCTATAAATATTTATTTGGTACAAAATATAAAAATTTAATTAATGAATATGACTTTTAAGAATCATCTGAAATGCTACTCGTGTATCTAATTGCATATAACTGTGTCGATGTCACCTAGAAAGGAATTTAACATGCATGAAGAAATCAAATTTCCACAATTTAAACTAGATGAGAGGAGTCATACCCTCATATACTGTGTGGTGTGAATTTTACCACAGTGCTGAACCCTTCCACCTGATACCAAGAGTCATGTGCAATAATTTATTATTTGATGTCAAGCTGAGTGATAAGTGTAGAATACACTTTGAATTATTCCATTAATTCACATAAATGAAACAGTAATGATATATATTTTTTAATTCTAATGCTTCTCAATTTTACAATTCATAAAATGTATTATTAAAATTAGTTTCAATTTCGTCTTTTCTAAATTTTAAATTATATATTAAATTTAAATTTAATTTATATATTAAATTTAAATTATATATTAACCATTTAATATTAAGAAATCAGGAATAAGTAACCTGTTATTAAAATGATCTAATATTAAAATGATCTACTATTAAACTGTGATTTGAATTATAGTTCTAACAAATTGTGATGTAAAAAACTTTTTTTGGGGGGGGTCCTGTCGTGGGGCCTGAACTCTGGGAATGGGCTCTGTCCCTCAGCTCTTCAGCTCAAGGCTAGTGCTCTACCACTTGAGCTGCAGCGCCACTTCTGGCTTTTTACTTTTTGCTTATGTGGTGCTGAGGAATCAAACCCAGGGCCTCATTCATGCAAGGCAAGCGCTCTTCACTGAGCCACCTTTCCAGCCCTGATGTAAAAACTTTTAATAGAATTGTGGGTAATAATTTTTAAACTTACCATCTTGTTTTTTTTTCTAATTGTGTCATTTCTTATTCTTGGTCCAAGTCATCTCTTCACCTTAGTTGTTTAGTTTTCTATTTTATCTCTATTGGTTTGCTGATTGTGCATTTTGTTTTCCCTTTTTAGTGACTGACATGAGGCTGAAAATCTGTATGCTAGTTTATTACTTCCTATGTTAAAGTCAAACTACTGCTCCCAACAGCTGTTCTACTCTTCTTTGTATACTATTGTATTTCCCCCACTCCCATCTCCTGTATTGCTGCTCTAAAGTATTTTATTTCATTTTGTATTCAAATTTTATTGTCAAGGTAATGTACAGAGGGGTTACAGTTACATTAGTAAGGTAATGAATTCATTTCTTTTATAACTTTTTACCTTTCCCCCATTTTTCTCCCTCGTCTCTCCCAACATCCCCCCCAAGATTATTTCTAACATATTTTCTTGTGATTTTTACTTTTGCATTATTCCCCCTTTGTCCTTTGTCTCACCATTTTGTTTTTTTCTCTTACCCTTCCCTAGTTCCCTAGTTGTGATAACCTGGGTATCAAAATCAAATACAGTGACTACAGGGAATAAACCATATGTGGGGAAAACTCAAAAGGATAAAAAGTACATAGTACATTAAGAACAACAACAACAAAGAACATGTCTTGGAGTTCATTTCACTTGGAATCACCTTTTATGGTCATATGTACATAGCTATTGAGTTATTCTGCTCATCTAATAAGATTATCCTTGATGTGCACAATAATACTCCCCTATTACCAGTAAACCCACTTCTGAGCATTTAACCATGTGACCACAAACAAGGTTACACTGAAGCTACCAGCACAATTATGTTTTTTACAGTATTATTTACCATAGCTAAGGTATGGAATTAAGCCAGATGCCCCTCAGTAGATGAATAGATATAGAAAATGTGCCACACACACACAGACATACACACATACACATACAAGGAATACTATGCTTCCATCAGAAACAATGATACTACCTCATCCATTAGGAAATGAAAGTTCTTGAAAAAACATCATACTAAGTGAAGTAAGCCAGACTTAAAGGAACATAGGTCCACATAGGTTTTCCTTATTTGTAATAATTAGGTTACATCAAGGAAAATCTCATGTATTTTAATTTGAAATTTTGTTCTATGTTGAACATACATTATTACTATATTGTTTGTTATTTTTTCTTTTTCTGAGGAGGGCTAACATTTATTTAACCATTAAAATGGTTTCTAGCCACTGTATAAGGTTTAATATAATGTATCTTCTTAATAAATTTTATTGTGAAAATACCATATTGAGGAGTTACAATTACATGGCAAGGTAATGAGTACATTTCATATCAAACGTTGTTGCCTCCACCTTTGTTTCCCCTAAGCATCAATTCCTATCCCTCCCCCCAACTCTCGTGCAAAAGTTGTAAAGTTCGATTTTGAACATCTCATTGTTGCAATGAGTCCACCTATTTAAACAATTTGTTTTTTTGCTTCACTTCCACAAATTATACCTACATCAAATACAGTGAAAACAGGTGTTATACCGTGGGGGAGGGACACACAAAGCAACAAAAAAATAACTTAAAAATATGTTAGAAACGATAGCAAGAAAGAAAAAAAAGAGTCCTTATCTTGAGGTTCATTTCACCTAACATCAACTTATCTGACCGTTATTTCTTGTCTCAGACATATACTAGTTAGTGTACATAAGGGAAGCCATGGGACGTATGTTTCTTTGCACCTGGCTTACATCACTTAATATAATTTTTCCAAGTCTTTCCATTTCCGGACACATGGGGCAAAAGGCAGATATACTTAAAGAATTATGTTCAGCTTATTCATTACTGAAGGAAGAACAACTAAAAGAGCAATCCCTATTAGGAAGAAGAACTCCTATTTACTCTTCATTCCTCTGTAAGGCCAGTGTTGCCCCCTGTATCCTCATGTTGTACATTACAACTTTATACTTGATCATCCAGTATATCTACTATCTTCTACATTGTGACCTAAATGCCCCAGGAATTCCACTTCTCTTTACTTTTTAAAAAAATTCTCTCTAGTATAAATGTTCTCCCAATCTGTGGGCTTTCTATTGATCTTGCTAGCTATGTCCTTTGCCATGCAGAAGCTTTACAATTTCATGCAAGCCCATTTGTCCAACCTTTCTTTGATTTGTTGTGTTTCTGGGTCTCTATTAAGAAAATCTGGCCTATTCCAAGGAGACCCAGGGTTTCTCGTATTCCATCTTGTAATATTTTTAGGGTGTCTGCTTTGACTCAGAGGTCTTTGAAGTATTTAGAGTTGATTCTGATATAGAGTGATATCTAAGAATCTAGCTTTAGTTTTCTACAAGTAGTTAACCAATTTTGCCAGCACCATTTTCTGAAGAGGCTGTCTTTCTTCCATTCTATGTTTTTTAGCTCCTTTATTGATGACTAGACATACAACGGAGAAGTGTCTCATATCTAAAATATACCTGGAACTCAAAACATTAAATCCCTCAAAAACAAATCTTCAAAGAAACAACTGCCAAATAAGTAAGTGGGCTAAACACAAAGAGAAACTTCTCTGAAGAGGAAAGAAGCATGGCCAATAGACACAGCAAGAAATGCTCAACCTCCCTAGCCATAAAAGAAATCCAAATCAAAACAACAATGAGATACCAACTCACCCCACTTAAAATGGCTATAATGAAGAACTTTAATAACAACAGATGCTGGAAGGGATGTGGACAGAAGGGAACCTTACTGCATTGGGAGTGTAAACTTGTTCAACCACTTTGGAAAGCAGTATGGAGGTTCCTCCAAAGACTCAACAAAGAGCTCCCCTTTTTTGGGTATCTAGCCAAATGATCACAAACAAGACCACACTAAAGCTACCAGCATGACTGTGTTTATTGCAACATTATTTACCATAGCTAAGATATGGAACCATCCCAGATGCCCCACAAGTGATGAATGGATCAAGTAAATGTGGTATATATACACAATAGAATTCTATGCCTCCATCAGAAAGAATGACATTGCCCCATTTGTTAGGAAGTGGAAAGACTTGGAAAAAATTATTTTAAGTGAAGTAAACCAGGGCCAAAGAAACATAGGTCCCATGGTTTCCTTTATTTGCAATAACTAGTATATGTCTGAGTCCAGCAGAAAAGGTCAGATAAGTTGATGTTAGGGAAATGAACCCTAAGATGTGTGTTCAAATGTTTTATTTCTTTCATGCAATTGTATCTAAAGTATTTATAAGATTTTTTTGTTACTTTGTATATCCCTTCCCCATGGTATAACCCCTGATTTCATGGTATTTGATGTTGGTATAATTTGTGGAGGGTAAGGAAAAAAAACAAATCGTTTAAATAGGGTTACAGGTGGACCCATTGCAACAATGAGATGTACAAGTCGTTATGTTGACAATGAACTTTACAACTTTGGGGGAGGAGGAGAATTGGATGGGGGGAAGATGGGAAGGAATGGGAATGGGAAACAAAGGTGGAGGCTACAATGCTTGATCAGAAGGAAGGGTTAAAGTAACTCCATTTTTGAGGCAGTGATCATTTGTTCCTTGTATATCTCAGCTAGCAGAGCAACACGTGGTGTTAATCCAAATACCTGGTTGTTTGCCTTTATAAGCCCTGCAAATCAGGGCTCTCCTCCTAGGCTCTACTGTGTGGGAGTGTAGGATGAGGCCTGAGCTGCAGCTCGTCTAAATAAAACCTTGCTTTTGCATTTCGGAACGTCTGACTCTAGTTGGTCTTCTTTGTGGGGGTCCTGCAAAATGGTCACTACATGTTAGTGAGGGCTCGTCCAGGATACCTCAAGAGACCCACGAGACCTCAGACTCCGAAGGTAAACAGTGCTTTCAAATTTGTCTTGTTCTGTCGTTCCTCTCTTTGTTTTACTTTCATTTTGGTTTGTGAGGATGGCCGCTCCAATTCATATTGTGTAAAGGGTTCTCATAACGGATGCGCTTTCATGACAACCCTGGAGGAACTGGGAGACATCCCAGATTCTCTTGTGAGGGGGATGGTCCTTGGAACCCTGCCTTGAGAATTGTGGTGCATGGGTTGGTTTGATGTTGGGCCAGAACTGACCAAGAGGGCCTCCTAACCGAGGCCCAACTCACTCACTGTGGGTCTGCTACTTCTGCTTCCCTATTACAGGGGTCAGCGGACCAATTCAGGAGATGTCCACTTCGTAACCTTTTTTTTTTTTTTTAACTGTCAGGCCTGTGTGTTTTTTGTTTGTACTGTTTATTGTTTTTGGACTGTATGACTAATGGGACTGGAAATCATGGGCCACACTCCATCTAACCCCCTAGACTTACAAAAAGGAAAAACTAAGGAAGAGGAAAAGATATTGAACCCCCCGGTTTTTCAGGGAGATAACGTGGAAAAAATATTTCCTACCCCATACTCAGCTTCCCAGGTTCCTTTTGCAGAGCCTGAGAATGATCAAGAGGAGGAGGTAGCTATAGAACTAGCAGCTGAACCCTAGGCACCTGCCCTTAAAGTTTCTGAGGGGCCAGTCACTAGAGAAAGCCATGGGATCAGCCCCTCTCTCCCATCTAATGCAGCTGTTTTTCCCTTAAGCACAGTAGGTCCTGTGGATGCGAATGGTCAACAGCAATTCTAATATTGGCCATTTTCTACCAGTGATCTATACAATTGGCATACCCAAAATGCCCTCTTATCTGAGAAAACCCAGGATTTAATTCGTTTGCTTGAAACCATTCTCTTTACTCATCAGCCCACTTGAGATGATTGTAGTCAGCTATTACATGTCCTTTTTACCACCGAAGAGAGAGACCATATCTGAGAGGCGGCCTGGAAACATATCCCTGGCCACACAGGAGCGCCCATGATAGATCCTGCCATGATCGCTGCCTATTTTCCTGAGATCTGACCAATATGGGACTACAATATGGTTGAAGGTAGGGAGCGACTCCTCATCTATCACCAGGCTCTGTTGGTAAGTCTGAAGTTGGCAGCTCACCGACCTACTAATACAGCCAGAGTCTATGATGTTAGATAGGGAGGAAGTGAAAGTCCGGCAGCGTACCTTGAGCAGCTCATGGAAGCTTTTAGTCAATATACCCCGTATGATCTTGAGACTCAGCAGTCAGCTCAGATGATTATGTTTTCCTATATAAATCAATCTGCACCAGACATAAAGCAAAAGTTGCAGGCTCTAGAAAGACTTGGTGAAAAGTCTATTAGGGATCTAATAGCCGTGGTTGAAAAGGTTTACAGTAAGAGAGAGACAGAGGAGCAAAGAAAGAAAAGGAAGGGCAAAGAACGTGAAATTGAGCATGAAAAGAGAGACCAGGCCAAGGAAAAGAAGCCAGACTTGTTGGACTTGTCACTATCACATGCCGTGCATACCTGGTTCACAGATGGCAGCAGTTTCATTCGAGATGGAAAAATGTACGCGGGCGCAGCAGTCACCATGGACACTGAGATAATGTAGGCTGTAGCACTCCCCCAGGGAACATCTGCACAAAGAGCAGAACTAGTGGCACTAACAAAAGCCCTATGGGTGGGAAAGAGGAAGGGATTAAACATTTACACTGACAATCTGTACGCTTTTGCTACCATGCATGTCCAGGGAGCCATTTACCAAGAGAGGGGGCTGCTGACAACTGAGGGAAAGGCTACTAAAAACAAACAAGAAATTTTAAGCCTTGTCCAGGCCTTATGGAAACCAGCAAATATTACCATTATGCACTGCCTTGACAATCAAAAGAGAACTGATTCAACAACCAAAGGAAATAATTTGTACGATCAGGCAGCTAAGGAGGTGGCCCTCTATCCCGGAGGGGAAGTACTTACTCTAGTAGATGCAGGGCCTCAAGCTTTGCCTCCTGAGCTTCAGTACTCCCAAGAAGACTTGGAGTGGATAAAGAAAATTCCCATGGCCTATAAGCCCCCAGGCAGAGAAGAAAATAAAGACTGGTGGAAAACTGGTGAGGGGAAACTTACCTTGTCACAAAGATTGGGCAAGGGGATTCTTAAGAGAATCCATCAGGCCTCTCACATGGGAACCCGAAGAATGCAGGACTTGCTCCAACACTCAGAAGTAAAAATTAAGCAAGGAAATCAACTCATTGAGAACACTGTTAAAAATTGTAAAGCCTGTCAGCTCACCAATGACCCTAATCAACCGGTTACAAAAGGAGCTTGCCTCCGTGGAGATAGGCCAGATGTGTATTGGGAATTAGACTTCACAGAAATTTAAAGTGGAAAAGTTGGATATAAATATTTGCTAGTTTTTGTAGACAATTTTCAGGATCTGTTGAAGCCTATCCAACAAAGCATGAGACCGTGAACTTCGTGGCTAAGAATATCCTGGAAGAAATCCTACCCATCTATGGCTTCCCATCCACCATCAGGTCGGAAAATGGACCGGCCTTGGTCTCAAAATTAAGTCAGGGAATAGCTGTAGCACTGGGGATGGATTGGAAATTGCACCGAGCTTATAGACTCCAGAGTTCAGGGCAGGTAGAAATAATGAATCAGACTCTAAAAGAGACCTTAACTAAATTGGCTTTGGAGACTGGCACAGACTGGGTATCACTCCTTCTTTTTGACCTGTTTAGAGTAAGAAATTCACCCTATCACCTTGGCTGTACTCCTTTTGAAATAATGTATGGACATCCTCCCCCATTATCCCTAGCCTTCAGAATGGATTGCTTGCTCATTTGAGTGACACTGAATTTCTATGTAAACTTGACTATCTATAGCTTGTCCACAAAAGTGGGTCGCCCCAGCTTAGAGCATCCTATGATTCTGCTTCTATTCCTACCCCCAATTTAAACCAGGGGACTGTGTGTTTGTTCAATGGTACAACTTGAGATTTTTGGAACCACGGTAGAAGGGACCTTACATGGTACCTCTGGCTACACCCACTGCCCTTAAGGTGGAGAGCATTCCTGCTTGGATCCACTGCACCCATGAAAGACCAGCTGACCCCATTGCCCTGGATGACCATGGGGAAACATGGGAAGTCTCTAAGCATCCTACCCAACCACTCCATATATAACTCAAGAAAAGAAAAATGGACTGATTTTATTGGTATTGTTTCAATTATCATTTGCATAACTCCTGGGAGGCGCTCAGTACAACAAGGGGAACTTTGTGCTGCCCTAGGGGAAGAGTGTTGTTTTCACGTTGACAATTCAGGAATAGCAAAAGACAACAGGGCCATGGTCATAGAGGGATAGTCAAGATCGAGAGCTGTTGGAGTATAGTTTTTGGCCTGAGCCACAATATTGTGTTTCAGGACCATAAGTCAAGGGTGGAGGAAGGGTTAAAGCAACTCCATTTTTGAGGCAGTGACCATTTGTTGCTTGTTTATCTCAGCTAGCAGAGCAAGACGTGGTGGTAATCCAAACACCTGGTTGTTTGCCTTTATAAGCCCTGCAAATCTTTATTTAGCTCAGGGCTCTCCTCCTAGGCTCCACTGTTTGGGAGTGTAGGACGAGGCCCAAGCTGCAGCCCGTCTAAATAAAAGCTTGCTTTTGCATTTCAGATCGTCTGACTCTTGTTGGTCTTCTTGGTGGGGGTCCAGCAACGTGGGCGCTACAATAAATGTACTTATTATGTTGCCCATGTAATTGTAACCCCTCTGTACAGTATTTTCACAATAAAAAAATAAAATTCTTGGGAACTAAAAAAAATCATTTCTCTCTAAATCTTTGAGGTTGGTGTGTGTGTGTGTGTGTGTGTGTGTGTGTGTGTGTGTGTGTGTGTGTGTGTGTGTGGTTTTACAAAGATCAGAAGACATTTTTCTTCATTTAGAATACATCTTTCAGGTTATTGTAAATTGTGGCTACTGGGAGAAGACTCTTGCTATATTAAAGATGAAAAAATATATATTGTGCATGCAACACAGTGCTTTCTTAGTCTGTAGTTGAACCCTTAACATCGATTTATATCTTGGCCATTGTTGTGAATAATGTAAATAGCAATGAAATACAGATACATTTATCAGTTACCCAAAGAGAAATAAAAACATGATCGGTGGGTCAGATGATATTTAGACTTTACATTTCTCTAGAAAACTTCATACTACGTTCTATAACGAGAATATTAACCTGTATTTTGACTGAGTGTAGAAAATTACTTCTTTTTGCTTATGTGGTGCTGAGGAATTAAACCCAGGGCCTCAGGCATACAAGGCAAGCGCTCTACCACTGAGCCACCTTCCCAGCCCCAGAAAATTTCTTTTATCCACATTCTCACCAACATTATTACCTTTGTTTTTTTTTAAGGGCAGGTTTTTACTATGTGCAGTAACCCAGACTGGCCTTAGAATAAAATCCTATTACTCCAACCTGCTAAATGCTTGGAATTACAAGCCTTTACCACCACACCAGGTTCCTTTGATTTTTTGGATAAGTGTTATAATAGTTATGAACTAGTATCATAGTAATTTTGAATTGCATTTCTCTAATGACTTCCGTTCCAAAAGCATTAAGCCAACATAGAAGTTGTATTAAACACGAATTTGAAAACCCACTGGCTACTTTCATGGCTATTTGGAAAACAGGTCTATTCCGAACTTTTGTCCAATTTTAATCATTTCTTTTTTTTAATGTGAAAATATTGTAGAGAGGGATTACAATTACATGTGAAAGATAAGTACATTCCTTTTCAAGCATTGTAGCCTCCTCCTTTGTTTCCCATTTCCATCCCTTTCCATTCTCCCCACGCCCCCTCCCAGCCAATCTTCCTCCCCCTCTTCTCCCATCATAAAATTTAAAGTTAGTTTTTCAACATAAGAACTTGTACCTCTCATTGTTTCTATGGGTCCACCTGTATTCCTATTAAAACGATTTGTATCTTCCTTCCCCTCCACAAATCATACCAAAACCAAATACAATGAAAGCAGGGGTTATATCGTGGCGGAGGGACATAGAAAGCAACAAAAAAAATCTTATATATACTTTAGGAACAATTGCATGAAACAAAAAAAAACATTTGAATACATATCTTAGGGTTCATTTCCTTAACATCAACTTATCTGAACTTTTCTGGTTGACTCAGACATATACTAGTTATTGCAAATAAGGGAAACCATGGGACCTATGTTTCTTTGGCCCTGGCTTACTTCACTTAAAATAATTTTTTCCAAGTCTTTCCACTTCCTAACAAATGGGGCAATGTCATTCTTTCGGATGGAGGCATAGAATTCCATTGTGTATATTCACCATATTTTCTTGATCCATTCATCACTTGAGGGTCATCTGAGTGGTTTCCATATCTTTGCTAAGGTAAATAATGCTTCAATAAACATAATCGTGCTGGTAGCCCAAAATGCCCAAAAGTGGGATTACTGGGTCATAGGGGAGCTCTATGTGGAGCCTTTGGACGAATCTCCATATTGTTTTCAGAAGTGGTTGAGCAAATTTACACTCCCACCAACAATGCAGTAAGCTTCCCTTCGTTCCACATCCCCTCCAGCATCTGTTGCTATTAGAGTTCTTGATTATCGCCATTCTAACTGGGGTGAGGTGGTATCTCAATGTTGTTTTGATTTGCATTTCTTTTATGGCTAGGGAGGTTGAGCATTTCTTCATGTGTCTATTGGCCATCCTTCTTTATTCTTCAGATAAGTTTCTCCTTTTCCTTAGCCCACTTACTTATTGGTCCGTTGTTTCTTTGAAGATTTATTCTTAGGGGATTTAATTTTTTTGAATTGCAGGTATATTTTAGATACGAGACCCTTGTCTGTTGTATGGCTAGTGAAGATCTTCTCGCATTCAGTGGGCTTTCGATTGATGTTGCTAGCTATTTCCTTTGCCATGCACAAGCCCTACAATTTCATGCAATCCCATTTGTCCAACTTTTCTTTGATTTGTTGTGATTCTGGGTCTCTATTAAGAAAATTTAGGCCTCTGCCATGGAGACCTAGGATTTCTCCTATTCCATTCTGTAAATTTTCAGAATGTCTGCTTTGACTCCAAGGTCTTTGATCCATTTGGAGTTGATTCTGGTGCAGAGTGATATCTAAGGATCTACCCTTAGTTCTCTTCAAGTAGTTAACCAATTTTGCCAGCACAATTTACAGAAAAGTCTGTCTTTCGTCCATTCTATATTTTAGCTCCCTTATCGAAAATTAGATGGCTATAGGTCTGTAGGTTCATTTCTGGGTTTTCAATTCTATTCCATTGGTCCTGAGGTCTGTTCTTATGCCAGTTCCAAGCTGTTTTGATTATTATGGCTTCGTAGTAGTGTTTGAAATTTGGTATTGACATTCCTCTCGCCCTGTGATTTCTGTTAGGGATCATTTTCACTATTTGGCGTCTTTTATTCATTCATATGAAATTTTCGATTGCAGCTTCTATTTTCTTGAAGAAGGAGGTTGGAATATTGATAAATATCGCATTGAATTTGTAGATTGTCTTGGGAAGTATTGCCATTTTCACGGTGTTCATCTTTCTAATCCAAGATCATGGGAGTTTTTGCCACTTTCTAAGTTCTGTTTTGATTTCCTTTTTCAGGTTTTTAAATTTTTCATCATAGAGGTCCTTCACTTTTTGAATTCCTAGTTATTTTTTGGAGCCCTATGAATGGAGTTGCTTTCCTAATTTCAGCCACACTTTTCTCATTGTTGGTAAACAGAAAAGCCGTTGAGTTTTGAGGCTTAATTTTATGCCGTGCTACTTTGCCAAAGTTTTGAATCAATTGAGAAATTTGGGAGTGGAGGCTGTGAGATTCTTTAAGTACAATAACAAATCATCTGCAAAGAGGGAGATTTTTACTTTTTCATTATCTATTTGTATCCCCTTTATGTTTATATCTTGTCTTATGGCTATAGCTAGGCATTCTAATACTAGATGGAATAGAAGTGGAGAAAGTGAACATCCTTGTCTCATTTCTGAGTTAAGAGGGAATGGCTTCAGTTTTTCACCATTAAGTATAATGCTGGCTGTAGGTTTGTCATATACAGCCTTTATTGTATTGAGGAATGTTCCATGGATTCCTAATTTTTTCAGAACCTTCATAATAAAGGGGTTTTGGATCTTGTTAAATGCTTTTTCTGCATCTATTGAGATAACCATGCAGTTCTTATCCTTGCTTCAGTTGGTGTTATGAATTATATTAATTGATTTGTGTATATTGAGCCAGCTTTGCATTCCTGAAATGAATTCTGTTTGATCATGGTGCATGATTTTTTGGATAAATTGTTGAAATCGATTGGCCAAAATTTTGTTGAAAAGTTTTGCATCTATGTTCATCAAAGAAATGGGTCTATAGTACTCTTTCTTTGACGAATCCCTGCCTGGTTTGGGGATGAGGGTTATGATGGCTTCATAGAATTAGCTCGGTATTGAACTTTGTCTTCAAATTTCATTGAAGAGCTGAAGTATTATTTGTGTAAACTCTGCTTTTAAGGACTTGTAGAATTCCACTGTAAAACCATCTGGTCTTGGACTTTTCTTAGATGGGAGGTCTCTTATTGCTCTTTCTATTTCAATGCTTGAAATGGGCCTGTTCAGATGGTTTAACTCATCTTCGTTTAGTTTCAACATGTCAATATTTTGTAGGAAAAGTTCTGTCTCTGCCAAGTTCTCAAACATATTAGCATGAAGTTTTGAGGATTATTCCCTTATAATGTTCTGAATTTGGTTGTTACTGTGGTGATGTTACCATTCTCATTTCTGAGTTTATTTATTTGGATGTATTCTCTTCTTTTTTCTTATAAGATTTGCTAAGGGTCTGTATATATTTTTTATTTTTTTTCGAATAACCCACTCTTTGTTTTGTTGATTCTTTACATGTTTTTTTTGGACTCTAATTCATTTATTTCTGATTTAATTTTAATCATTTATTTCCATCTACTGGATTGGGGTTTATCTTGCTTCTCTTTTTCAAGGAGGCTCAGATGTCTCATTAAATTGTTGGTTTCAGATCTCTCCAATTTGTTGATATAGCATCTCAGAGCTATAAACTTGCCTCTGAGTACTGCCTTTACTGTGTCCCAGAGGAGCTGGTAATATGTGTGTTCTTTTTTGTTGAATAACATGAACATTTGAATTTCCTTTCTAATTTCGTCCAACACTGACTCGTGAGTCAGCAGTGTGTTGTTCAGCCTCCATGTGTTACAGGACTTTCTTTGGTGGCTTTTGGTTTTGAGTTCTAATTTTATTCCATTGTGGTCAGAGAGAATGCAAGGTATAACTTCAATGTTTCTGAATTTGGACAAGTTTGCTTTGTGACGTAAAAAGTGGTCTATTTTGGAAAATGTTCCATGTGCTGATGAGAAGAACGTGTATTCTGATGCTGCTGAGTCAAACATTCGGTAGTTGTCTGTGAAATCTTGTTGATCTATACAGTTGTTTAGATCTGCGGTTTCTCAAGTTGAATTTTTGCCAAGTTCATCTATCTAGTGGGGAGAGTGGTGTATCAAGTTCCCAACAATCAATGTCATTGTATCTATGTGGGATTTGAGGGAAAGTAGTTTTTCTTGGATAAATTTGGGTGCTCCGTTGTTTGGAAAATAGATATTTAGAATTGTAATATCCTCCTGAAGGAGGGTTCCCTTAATTAGTATATAGAGAGCTTCCTTATCTCTTCTCATTGATTTTAATTTGAAGTCTATTTTATCTGATATGAGGCTTGCAACACCTGCCTGTTTATGGGGGCCGTTTGCTTGGTAGATTTGTTCCAGCTTTTCACATTTAAAATGTGTTTGTTTTTATGGGCAAGATGTACTCCTGAAGGCAGAAGATAGAAGGATCTTGCTTTTTAATCCAACTAGGCAGTCTATGTTGCTTAATTGGAGAGTTCATTCCGTTAATGTTAAGAGATAGGACTGAGAGGTATTTGGGAGTTCCTGCCATTTTATCCACCTTCTTGGGATTGTGGCAACTGGGTTCTTCCTATGGTTCTTGGATTCTCAGTTTGGGTGGAGTTTCTTGGCCTTTATTGTGGTCTTGTTGGTTTTCTATGTGTAGGATATCTTCAAGAATCTTTTGAAGTCCTGGTTTGGCAGAGATATATTGTTTAAATTTTTCTTTGGTATGGAAGGTTTATATTTGACCTTCAGTTATGAAAGAGAGTTTAGCTGTGTACAGTATTCTTGGTTTCTAGTTGTTTGTCTTTAGGGCATGGCATACCTTATCCCGGGCTCTTCTTGCTTTAGTTGTCTCTGCTGAGAAATCTGAGGTGATTCTAATTAGTTTCCCGTTATCGGTGATTGATCTTTCCTCCTTGACAGCTTTAAGGATCTTTTCCTTGGTCTGAATTGACCCTGTGTGGATTATAATGTGATGGTGGGATGTCCTGTTCTGGTCTGGTCTAGGTTGAGTTCCAAAAGCTTCTTGTATCTGAATAGGCCTATCGTTTTGCATGTATGGGAAGTTCTCTGCTAGGATCCTGTTAAACAAATTTCCTAGACCATTAACTTCTCTCTCTAATTGCTCCACTACACCCATTATCCTCAGCTGAGGCCTTCTGATAGTGTCTTCTAAATGTTGAATAGATCTGTCATATTTCTTGGATTTGTCTTGATGTTTGTATGTTCTTTCTCCACAATATCTAGGCTGTCTTCAATCTCCGATAATCGATCTTCTACATGGTGTAACCTACTGTCAAGACTTTCTACTTTGGTTTTTATTTCTTTTCTTTCTAATTGGTCGGTTTTTATCACTTCAAATTCTTTGTTGGAGCTTTGTTTTAGATCTTCTATGAACTTCTTTGCTTCCTTAATTTGGTGTTCAGTGTTTATTCTCAAATCACTTAGTTGATTGGTTATGGTTTTCTTGGACTCCCATTACTTCTGTTGGGTTCCATTCAGCATTCCCTTTGTGGTCTCCCTGACTTCTTTCAGCTCTCTGTGGATTCCATAAATGCCTCTAAAGATCTTTGTCTGTCTCATCTCGCTCTCTGAATTCCTGTATTACTCTTTGATTAGCTTCCTCACGTTTATGCAATTCCTGACTTTCTGTTTGTCTATTCTCAGCCAGCTCACACAATTCATGTCTATCTCTTTGACTGGACTCAGCCTGCTCATGCCATCCCTGTATTTCTCTTTGAGTGTTTTCAATCTGCTCATGCAATTCCTGTGTCAATCTTTGAGTAAGTTCCTCAAGCTCATGATATTCCTGTATTGACCTGTGTTTTGCCTCCTCTCTCTCCCTATCATGCTCACACTGAGTCATTTGCAGGTTTTCAGTTTTTTCATTTACCATGTTTAACAGTAGTTTTTGTATAGCTTTTGGGGAGCTCTCCCCTGGATTATTCATTATCTGTTCTGTCCCCTGATTATCATGAGTGGGAGTTTAGATACCCGAACTTGCCATTTTTCTTGTGTTTCTTCTTGTTCTGCCCATTTGGGATGAAAGTAACACCAGTTTTGTGCTAGAACACTAACTTAAGGCAAGCATCATCCAAAGTCTGTAGTTTCACAGTCAAAAGTCCGCAGATACAATGTAGTTCAACAGATATATTTATTCAATATCAAACAACTATGTACTAATGGGCTATGAACAACAAAGAATAATTTGGCATACCAGAAATTATAAGATTTAGGGAGAGATGTGGGTAAAAATAGGAATAGAGGGATGTGAAAAGGTAAAAGGAGAGTTAAATTAACTTAGTCTTAATCTCAAAAAGGAAAATAGTTTGGATAGAATGATAGTAGAGGGAGAAAAAAAGAAGAAAAAATAAGAAAAAGAAAAAAGAGACAAGAAAGAATAGAAAAAAATATTAAAAATTATTAATTGAAAAATTAAAAGTTATGCAAATGTAACAACGTAATATTCACAGAAGAACAGGGATAGGATGAGAGAAGGGGAGGGATAGAATGGAGATGCGAAAAAATAAAAAAAAAATCCTGAAAATATTATATAGGTATAAAGAGGTAGTACTGCTATTAAGAAACTTAAGTCAAAGAGGTTTTGAATTGAATAATAAATTTATGGATTGTGTACACAATGGGGGATAAGGTCTAATAATCGACTATTCGTATACCTGAGGATGAGCAGAACAGCTATTAAGTCAAGCAAAAAAGAACGAACGAGGAAATAAAGTGAAAAGAATGAACAAGTACGAAAGGATCAAAAGTTCAGTAGAGCTAAAACACACACACACACACACACACACACACACACACACACACACACACACACACACACACACAAGCAGAGATATTCCCCCAAATTAAAAATTATAAGAGGAAGAAAATAGAGTAGAGGTTAAGAGCAAACAATTTTTTAAAATTAAAAATAAAAACAAAAAATTTAAACAAATTTTAAAAGGTACAAAAAATGAGTTCTTTGATTTTTTGGAGGGGGTGGGAAGATCCTGTATCTCCCTTGTGTCTGTAACCAATCTCTTGTTGTAGTCTCTGGTCTGCTTGTGGTGTTTGATTTTCCTGTGGGTTGATTGGTTTCTTAAGTCAGTTTGTTTGAGCAGACAGAAAAATGTTCTGCTTTACCCAGAATTTTGTGATCCTCCTCCTAGGCTAGTACAATGGGAGGGAGATGTGCTTTGATTATCACACAAGAGTGAGATGGCTGTTTCCTCTAGTTTGGAGATGCTTTGATGAGGCTTGGTTCTGGGTAGAGTGGAGGCCTTTCAGCAAGCAGTAGAGTTTCCCTGAGGGGCTAGCTTCTGAGACACTTACAGAGCCTAGCCTGGAGACATTCTCAGGGTTTATGTTTACTGAATTTCAGTTGATTTTCAAGACTGCTGTAGGGAGGGGCAGCCTCTGGCTCTGTTTAGCCAGTGAAGAAATCAACACTTGAGGAGGGCAGAGCTATCTCTGCCTGGGCTGGATGACTTTTCCCTGGGTGGAGCTGAGCCTGGCAGGTGAGGTCGGGTTCCTGTGACCTGCTAAATGACTCTTGTTTTCTTCCCAGGCCTGAGTTGGAGCTAGCTGCTTAGCCAGGCCTTTATCAGTATCAAAGATGGAGATCTCCAGTAGTGTGGAGGGGAGGGATTGCCTTTCCTCCTCTGTTCCCTTAGAAGGAGTGAGAATGTCAGGCTTCTACTCTAGCCAGAGTCTTGGTTCCTGGGTCGTCTCTGGTCTTCGATCTGCAGGATGAAGATGTCTGTTCCTTGTCAGTTCTTGCTGGTGTTGTGTAGAATCCCCTAGCCCTCTGATCTGGGGCCTTCGTCCCTGACTCTCTGTTTCAGGTTTGGTGGCTACGGCTGCCACAGCCACCGCCACAACCGCAGCTGAGCCTGCTGGCAAGTGCACTGACCTGTCCCCTTGCCTGGATTTTCCCTCTCTGGCCAAACTCTCTTTACTGTGATGGCACCCTTGGTGTGATTGTCTTGCTTAGGACTGTTCACTGGAACACTTAAACTGCTTTCTATGAGAGAGCCTGTGTAGCCTCCAGCTTCTTCCTTACCATCTTCCCAGAACTCTTTTGAATTTTATTCATTTCTTGTTAATCTCATCTTTAATCTCTTTATACAAAATCAATAATTAATTCAAGGGAGGAGAAAGGAAAAAAATTAAGCAATTCCTTACATTTTTCAATTTTCAATAAGATGAAATTGCTTATATCATTTTCTGTTTACGCTTTAGACTATATAACTCAATTTAGTTAGACCTTTCATAAGGCTATGTGTATTTTATTTATTTTATGTTGATTGTTCTTTCCAAAGCCTGCGTGTCTAATTTCCCTTGGTTTCTTTCAGTCTCAAGTAGTTCAGATTTCAAATTGAAGAATAAATTGAAGGAAGCAAACAAAAAATACAGTTCCTCTCATCTGATAATGCCTCTATAAGAATGAAGAAAGAGTTCATCCAGCTAAGAACCTATGATAGGATATCAAAAAGAGAATTCATTGTTCTAGGTATTCCCTATCTTTGCAATGCAACTTAAATGATATAAAACACAATATAATGCTCAGGTACTTTTACGTTTTATCAGTTTTGCACATTATCATATGGACATTACCTCAGTCTACAACATTCCTTCATTATTCTGTCCTTGATACTTTTAAACTACCAAGACATAATATAACCAGTTTGATTTAAAGCATGAGACGTTGTACACCTGGCTTCCTTGGAAGCAAAGCATGGTCAATAGATCATATTCCTTCTGGTTGCTGTAATGTTTTCTCTAATATTATTGCATTCTATTTAGTATTAAAAAATTATGGCTAAACTCAAAGCTCATTCATAGAAGTTTATGTTAAGTATTTTGCAAGTTTTATTTCTCTCAATTCTTAAGATAACATTTGCTATAATGCTAATGTTATCTATCGTTTTAGTGTTGGGAAAAATTGTAATTAAAGGCATGAAGTGAATGGCCCAAAGACACACAGTGTGGGAGGAAAGGAGTGACAGTCTCCAAAAGCCTTTTAGCAATACAAAAATTGTAGGTAAAATCTCTCCATTCTCTTACACTCTCAATTCAATATTCATATTGTCCTATAAATAATAGCATACCAAATATTGCCCATGGCGATTATTTTCTGTTACATTTTGTCTCCAACACAGACTGTGTTGGTGACAATGGGTTATCATCCACAGAGCTGAGCTTATAAATTGAGGTCCAAAGAGAGTCCAATTTTTTTGTCCCACAGCTCCAGTATCCTCTTTTTAAAAAGTACTAAAACTTTTAAATACCAACACTTACTATCTTTTAAGAATCCAAATATCAGGCTGGGAAGGTGGCTCAGTGGCAGAGCGCTTGCCTTGCATGCCTAAGGCCCTGGGTTCAATTCCTCAGCACCACATAAGCAAAAAGAAAAATACCGGAAGTGGTGCTGTGGCTCAAGTGGTAGAGGGCTAGCCTTGAGCTGAAGAGCTGAGGGATAGCGCCCAGGCCCAGAGATCAGGCCCCACTACCGGACCAAAAAAAAAAAAAAAAAAGAATCCAAAAATGAAGTAAATTCATATATAATCACTCCAAAATGCTTTAAAAGTAGGAGATGATAAAACAGGCCCCCATCAAGTAAACTTTCTTCTACTTATAAAATTATTCTGAAAGCCTTGTCCTGGCTGTCACACCTGTAATTCTATCTGCTCGGGCTATCTACTCAGGAGACTGAGATCTATGGATAACTGTTGGAAGTCACTCAGGGCAGAATAAATTCAAGAGATTATTTTTCAGAAATTATAATGAATTAGCAAAGAGCCAGGAATGGAAATGTAGCTCATATATTATCTCATCAACCTAGAGAGGAAAGGACTAGCAAGACCTTGAAGCCCTGATTTCAAACTCTGAGCATGCCAATACACAAGCATGTGCATGTGTGCATGTGTGCATGCGTGTGTGTACAACCCCCACACACATTTATTCAAAATACCTTCATATCAGCATATCAGTGTGCTGCATTAATTTCTTTGTTAACGTTATTATCTGGGTAAAATAGAGGAAATAAACTCTTCTATATCAGAACATTTTTATACTTTTTTTTTACTGTGAAAATACTGTACAGAGGGGTTACAATTACATGGGCAAGATAATGAGTACATTTTTTATCAAGCATTGTAGCCTCCTCTTTTGTTTTCCCTTCCCATCCCTCCCCATCCCCCCCCAGCCCTCCCAACCAATCCTCCCTGCCCCCCGCACCAAAGTTGTAAAGTTCATTTTCGACATAACGACTTGTACTTCTCATTGTTGCAATGGGTCCACCTGTAAAAAAACTGTACAGAGGTGTCATATTTGTATGAGCAAATAATGAGTACATTTCCTAACAAGCATTGTTTCCTCTTCCTTTCTTTTCCTTCCACCATCCCTTCCCTCCCACCTCCACAAATACACTCCCCTCCCCCTTCCCCTGTCTAAATTGTAAAGTTCATTTTTCAACATAGTGTCTTGTGCATCTCAACCTGTATCCCTATTTAAGAATTTTTTATTTCCCTTTCCCCTCCCCAAATTAGAGAAATGTATACCCAGGATGTAAGTGCACCAACTTCAAATACAGTGAAAACAGTGGTTAGAACGTAAGGGAGGAACATATAAAGGAACAAAAATAATCACATCACACATTATAAGTATCTTAGAAACAATAGCAAGAAACAAAAAAATCACTTGTCTGGTTCATTTCTTGTAATATCATCTTATCTGATATGCACATAGCTTATGATCTATTCTTACCCCATACATATATTAGCTGTTGAAAATAAGGGAAACCATGGGACCTATGTTTCTTTGGACTTGGCTTACTTCACTTAATAAATTTTTTTCCAAGGCTTTACAATTTTTAACAAATTGGGCGATGTCATTCTTTTTGATGGAGGCATAGAATTTCATTGTGTATATATACCACATTTTCATGATCCATTCATCTTCTGTGGGCCATCCAGGTGGGCTCCATATCTTAGCTATTGTAAATAATGCTGCAGTAAACATAGTTGTTCTGGTAGTTTTAGTATGGTCTTCTTTGTGATGATTTGGGTAAATCCCCAAAAGTGTGATTGCTGGGTCATAGGGGAGATTTATATGGAGTCTTTTGATGAGTCTCCATACTGCTTTCCAAAATGGTTGAACAAGTTAACACTCCCAACAAGAATCAAGAAAGGTTCCTTTGTGGCCACATCCTCTCCAGCATCTTTAGTTGTAAAAATATGGAATGATTCAAGAATTTGCATGTCAACCTTGCCCAGGGGCCATGTTAATCTTCTCCGTATTGTTCCAATTTTAGTGTATGTGCTGCTGAATTGAGCACAGAGCATTTTTTATATATAAAGTGTAATTGATTTTCTTAAACTAGACAATTCAAAGAAAAGTAAGTTTTGAAGAATTCTCGTGAAATTTTAGAACCATGTACCTCTTACATAAGCACACATTTAAGAATAGTCAAGATTGACATGTCAAAAACAAAATAATCACAGATATTGTTGTTCAAGAAATGTGTAGGATCGGCGGGGGGGGGGGGAGGGAATTGTGTGGGGTGCAGAGGAAGGCTGGGAAGGGATGTTAAGGCTAAACAAATTAGGAGGATGCAATGCTTGATAAGAAATGAACTCATTATCTTGCCCTTGAAATTGTAACCCCTCTGTACAGTATGTTCACAAAAAAATAAAAATAAAAAAAGAAATGTGGAGGATGAATTCAATTATTCTGTACAAGGCACCTGTCATAATGAACACTGCGACAAGTGTTAAGGTTTGTTAAAAGTTTTAATGTTTTAAATATATTTAATTTTGGAAATTTGCTTATATAGGCCAAAATTAGGACTGTTTGTTAGGTCATACAACTTTTCTATAAATATTTAAGATTTATGGTAGCAGACATATGCTACTAAAAAGTACATTTCAGAGTTTATAGAAACATAACTAATGAGATGTTGCAAAGTCTTAGTGTAAAGAAGCAGAGTGAAGAGTTAAGACTCTCTTAACTGCACAGTTTCTCTTAAAACTTTAGGGCTTCCTTACTTTATATATTAGTGAGGAACAAATGATGATATAAGCCATATACAAATGATGAGATGAGTCATAAAAAGCAATCTTAGTGGGTAACTTTAAAGACTACACATAGCCTATAAAACTCTTGTTGAACATCATAATCTTATTCAGTGTTAAATGTACAGGAATGCAAGAATAGTAAAATCAAATATGTAAGTTCACTTCAAATACTGAAAACACAGGTAATTCTTTGATATTTTATTTTATTAATCATTAATATTTATTATTGTGTTTCTTTATTTGTAGTATTGTTTCCCTTGTAATATAATAAAACTTTTTGTTATTCATCATCAGGAGGTACTTTGAGAAGATTTCTGGGATGGCCAAACCATTTTTTATAGTTGCATGTGAATTTACAAAAAGCAAAATTAAGAACAAAATATTGATTAAAAAATTATCAAGTACAGTCAGAATCAGGAGGGATGATAAATGTCCACACTTAAAATCTTAGCCCTAGGCTGAAGCAGTGATATTACAAAGTTGAGGTCACAAAAGTGAGAGACTGTGTTTTGTTTTGTTTTTTACTTTGATTTTGTTGGCCATGGGGTTGAACTCTGGGGCCTGATTGCTGTACCTCAGCTCAAGTCTAGTGCTACCACTTGAACCACAGAACCACTTCCATCCTTTTCTACTTATGTGATGCTGAGGAATCAAACCCAGGGCCTCATGCATGCAAGGCAGGCACTCTACAACAGCCACCATCCCAGCTCCTGATAGACTGGGTTTTAAAAATTCATCTAAACAACATTTGCTTTCTGCTTTGGGTTATATAATGAAATATATGAATATATTTTCATATTTTTGTATAGTATAACAATACTTCTAAATTTATACTAACCCCAGCCACTTTATTCTTTTCAAAGTAATGAAATATCTCTGAGAGTTTGCTAAGGTGAAAATTGTTTTAGCATTTTTAATTACTTCTGAGTCATTTTTATTTTTTATTAATATCATTTTATATTTTGGGTTGATGGATTATCATACATCAAATACCTTCAAATATACATGTAGATTCTAAAGATAACAGTATGAATATTCTCATACAGCTCTTTTTTACCTGTTATGCCCTTTCAGTATTATGAGATTTCTCTCTCTTTCACGCTCTCTCATTTCCTCTCTTTCTCTTTCATGCTACATGTCTGCTACATAGAATTTCTGCTGGTCTACTATTATCCTTCAGAATCCACTGGCTTTGTGGGAACATGATGGTGACTAACATTTTCCCTTGCATTCTTTAAGAATTATGAGTGACGTGATATTATTCTTTGACATTGTAAATGGCAAAACAACAGGTCTAGGAATTCTTTTCACGTTGACTACTATTACAAATTTTATCTCATAGGAATCATTTGGATGGATATGATATTTTAACTTGGGCTGGGATGGTGGCTCAGTGGTAGAGTGCTTGCCTTGCTTGCCTGAGGCCCTGGGTTCGATTCCTCAGAAGCACATAAGCAAAAAGAAAAAAAGCCAGAAGTGGCGCTGTGGCTCAAGTGGTAGAGCACTAGCCTTGAGCTGAAGAGCTGAAGGACAGTTCCCAGGCTCAGAGTTCAGGCACCAAGACTAGACCCCCCCCAAAAAAAGATATTTTAACTTGTGACCTAAAAGTTCTTTTTCTTTCACAAACAACCTTTGTCTTTGATTATCAGTTTGTAACTACATGTAATGAAAATAAAGCTCTCCTATGGAAACTAGACCGAAGTTGTTCACAGGGATGAAAAAGAAGGTAATGATGGAAGTGAGTACAATAGAGCAAGGTCCTCAGAGCAGTTTATCATGAACACTTTGTGAGAATGACAATGTTCTGGGAACTATACATTAAATCACTGAACAAAGATATATATATATATATATATATATATATATATACACACATATTTGTATATGTATATTTATTTATATATGCATATCTGTGTGTATATGCCCTTATATTGTACACATATATGTTACTATACACACAAATTCACATATACATATACACATGTATACATGCACATAGGGAGAAAGACACATAATTACAGCAAACACAAGTTTCATTACTTGCTGAAAATGCCTTAGATGGAATGCTTGGAACAAAATATGTTCAAGATGTATTTGTCTCTAAGAGATCTTTTACCACTCCTCTTATCTCATAAAACTGGTAGGTTTAGACGTATTTGACTTGCAAAATGCAGTACACATGATAGCAAGTTACTCGGAAATGTCAGTATGTAAAGATCATATGGTGTCTCCCTGATCCCCACGGAATACTTGCTCTTATACACACTCTCAACAACCAAAGTAACAGGAGAATATCATGGTAAAGAATAAAATTATAAGCTTTTAAATGGCAACCTTCTTTGAGCTATTTTCCAACAGCCAGCATCAATTCCTAAGCAGATTAGGGAGTCCTCATAAAACTGGACCTCAGGTCAACAGGTAACCAACCCATGTGAAAAGTCCTATGAGAGAAATGCTGACTGAGGTCTTGCTGATTTTCTGGCCAAGAAAGTAAGAAAAGAAGAGATTATTTTTAATATATTAAAGTTTGAGAATAATTTGTAACCTGTCAATAAATGTGTAGAACACAACTAAACCAACTGACAAAAAAGGTGTCCATTTCATTTATATGTTCTTGGATTGGTGAGTGATTTTACTTATGTCTACACAAGTAGAATCAGCATAAATCAAGCCAGCATTTCTTCATTTAATATACAAAGATAGGATTCAGGTTGACCCATTGTAATAATGAGATAATAATAATGTAATAATAAGACACTTTATCAGAGAGTGGGTGGAGGGATGAGTTGAGGAGGTGTGAAGAGTAGGGATGGTAGGGGAAAACAAAGGATGGGGTAAAAATGCTCAATAAGAAATGGACTCATGCCAGGTGCCGGTGGCTCAAGCCTGTAATCCTAGCTACTCAGGAGGCTGAGGCCTGAGTATTGTGTTTCAAAGCCAGCCAGGGAAAGAAAGTCCGTGAAACTCTTTTTCCAGAAAACCGGAAGTGGCACTGTAGCTCAAGTGGTAGAGCGATAGCCTTGAGCTGAATTGCTGAGGGAGAGTGCTCAGCCCTAGAGTTCAAGCACATGACCAATAATAAAGAAAAAATTGTACTCATTACCTTACTTATGTAACTGTAACCCCTCTGTACAGTATCTTTACTATATATATATATATATATATATATATATATATATATATATATAAAAAGATACAAGGAAAACTTTTGTACTTATAGGAAGTTGTATTTGTCACTCAATATCAGTAAGGTATTGGTTTTAGTACCACAGGCATATTAAAACATCGGATACTCAACTACTCTACATGAACACAGTATATTATTTACATTAGAATCTGCCCACAACCTAGTGCAGTGTAATTGCTATGAAAATTTGTAGTACATTCTATGTTTGTAATAAAAAATAAAAGTATATGCACTGTCAACAGATAATTTTTGTCTGCATTTTGTGGATGGAATTGGGAGCCCAAATTTCATCACCAAGACTGGTCTGCAAAATGTAACAAAAAGCTAACACAGCATCATTGAATAGTACTGAACTCCAAGGAGAAGTACTTGGATTGAGACATTATCAGAAAGTGTCAGCATGCAAGTACTTTTTAGAAATACAGCTGCTAGATGTTTCATGGTGAGGTTTCATAACACTTTGTGAAACACAAGCCATAACCTCACTGAAGAGTAAATGGTTTTCCCTCAACTTTCTGTCATGCTCAGTCATTATCAATCAACATATAGCTAATCTTGAATAATCCTTTAATAAAAAAAGGTTGATGGAGTGTTTATATGCAGAAAACCTGGGAAGGCTAAATTTTTCCAATTAGGATAGTCTGTATTCTATGATCCAGCAGAGAGAAAATTAGGTAAGCATCCATTTACTACATTCTGAATAATTCTGATTCTTCCCATATCAGTTAACTATCCATACCTGTGCCCGAGTGAGAGGATTTTAAATGACTTTAGTGTTTAAAATTTAAATTTAAATGTGGAATGAAATTAGTTCCAGTGCATTGCCTTAAGATATTTAGAAACAAATAAAGGTCTATAAGATTTTTTTTTATTTTAGTTGAAGCAATTTGCAAAAAAAAATGGCAAAGTAAAATTTACATTTGCAGCAGACTTGACACTTATTAAATTTTGTATATTGAAAAGAGCATAAGCCTCAACAATATGTCAATGCTATCCTGTCATTTATCTCTAAAGCTTTATGCTTTTGGTCTCTTAATATTAAAACCATTTTTTTTTAATCTTTAGCTAGGGGCTGGGAAGGTGGCTCAGTGGTAGAGCGCTTGCCTTGCATGGCTGAGGCCCTGAGTTCGATTCCTCAACACCACATAAGCAAAAAGAAAAAAGCCGGAAGTGGCGCTGTGGCTCAAATGGTAGAGTGCTAGCCTTGAGCTGAAGAGCTGAGGGACAGCGCCCAGGCCCAGAGTTCAAGCCCCACGACCGGACCCAAAAAAAAAATTTTTTTTTAAATTTAAAAAAATTTAAATCTTTACCTAGTTGTGCAAAGGGGTTTCACTCCATCATGTCAGTGTGGAATAGAGTGTATGTACATTTCATTGTACAACACATCTGTATCATTGTTAATCTTTCCACTTTTCTTCCTTCCCTTTCCCCAACCCCACTTATCCCTTCAAGTTTCCTACTTATATTCTCACATATGTACATTGAGTGATCTGACTATATTAGTCCAATATTTCCCCCTCCATTCTTCTGTCCTACTCCCTTTAAGCCCAGCTCCTTATTTAAGACTTATTTCAACTTCATGGTATTTTGTAAAATATCTCTTCCTTTGGCATTTGGCTTTGGGCTTGCCAAATCCTCACTTCCATGTTTGACCTACATAAATGAGGCTATTTCTCCACATTTAAAATCTGTGAATGGATGAGATAGTTCTCCTTTACTATTCACCTTCTGTCCTAAAGATGGAAGGAAAATAATTTCCATGCTCTCAACATTATGGTATCCATCATGAATGTCCATCACTTATCACTTCAACAGTCTAAACTTAAAGTTATTTTTACTGCATTATATTCACACATTTTAAGTGAATATCGAGGACAATTTACCTAGTATTGGATGTTTAGGGACGATTTTCAATTTCTGATGATAGAAACAGGAGTCAGTTTTATTTGTGCAGAATCCACTATATAGTGAGTGCTGTAGTCTTCTAAATTTTCAATAAATTTCAAGTTAATTTTTATTAATAATTGAAAAAAGTTTTATTTCAATATGTTAGAATGAACTCCCCCCCCCATTTCCCCTACTAGTTCAGATTAAGTCTCCTTTGGCTTTATTGTTTGAGGGGATGAGGGTAAACAGATGAGGGTAAACAGAAAGATGATCATTGCTCAGATATCTCCTTCCTCTTCTGTTTCTACTATTCTTTTTTAAATTTTAATTTATTTTTTATTGTGAAAATATTGTACAGAGGAGTTACAATTACATGGGCAAAAGAATGAGTACATTTCTTATCAAGCATTGTAGCCTCCTTCTTTGTTTCCCCTTCCCATCCCTTTCCAGCCTCCCTGTTTCTGCTATCCTTGTAGAAAGGAAGACTGGATCAGGGAACAAGAGTAATACTTGGGCAAGGGAGCATTCCTGGCATATCAATTATTGTTTCTCAGAATCACTTAAGCTGCTTACAATTGCCTTGTCTCTAACAGTAACCTAACTGTGGCTTCCTTTGTGCAGGAGTGAGCACACTAACAGGTTTTACATGTAAATTTGTATTTTATGTCTCAGCTTACTACTACAAAAAATAGAAAGCTTTGGTTACATAAATGCAAAGGCGCTGATTGTTCAACAATACCTTAGTGAGGAATAGACAATTCTACTCAGCTCCTCCCTCCTCTTCTATCCTTCCTTCCCCTCCCCTCCCATCACTTACCCTCCCTTCCCTTCTTCTTTCTTTATGTCTCTCTCCTCCATATTCATTTCTATCTTCTCTCTTTTTCTCATCCAGTAGCAAGTGATTTGGTTGATCTGGCAATACATACGTAATTGAACAAATATGTATTCTCCTCTTTTTGAGAATATTTATTATTAAGAAGTGAGTTCTAGCAGAGCACCAGTGGCTTACAGCTCCATACTAGGTGGGTTCAAATTTGACAAGTGTAATTCAAAGCTATTCCAAGTAGATAAAACTAAGAGATTCTTTTCTCCACTTGTGGTAAAAGGAAGAAGTGAAAGTGTGGTTCAGGAGGTATAGAGTAAGCATTGGGAATTAAAGCCCAGATTGTTAGGTTTTTAAAGAGTAGTCGAGTAAGAACCCCACAAACACGAGGTATTCAGGAAAGGGGTAAGTTTATTCATCATTCCCGCTGGCACCAGGCCATGTTGGCCCTCCATGATGCTGGGAAAGTCCTGGGAAAGATCTGGAAAAGACCTGAGAAATTGAGGTACTAGAGCTGGGCTAGGCCTTACCTATGGTATGGAGGGAGAAAGGTGTGGCCACATCAAATTCAGATATGACCTCAGCAGATGCAGATGTGATATCTTCCAGGAGTGCCAGTTGCCAAGGTAACACAGGTACTGGGAGGAGACTTTGCTTGGAGGAGGGTGGAATCTGCTCTCTATCCAGAAGCAGACCTTATATTCCAGCCTTTTAATAATCATGAAATAGGGTGCGGATCCTCTCTGGCTACTTCCTGCTGACAAGGTGTGTCAAAACTAGGGGTAAAAGGCTGGAATTTGGTCCCATCCCAGAGAAGGCAGTGAGCTGCACCTGTCCCTTGGTGAGTGTGAGTCCTTTAATAAAGTCTGGTGGAGGCAAGTCTCTTGGATGAAGTCTAGAGAAAGTCTCATGAGGCATTGATGGGCTGTTAAAAATTATTAGAGCGCAAATAAATGGCAAGTGGAAGGACTTGGGGCTGAAAAATGTTGGTAGAAATGTCCCTATCTGGTGACTAGGTAGAGAATAATTCAGGTAACAAAGGCAAGAATGCGAATTCCCATCCAGTTAAAAGGTAGACAATTATGAACATTAGATGGCAAGCTTCTTACTTATATTGACCTCCTGCCTCTGGTTAATTTTGAAAGGGCAGGCACAAAATGGCTGATATGACATCATCTCCTCTTACTCCTCTCCATGGTCCCTTGTTCCCCAGACTGGCTGAGTCTAGGTGGTCATTTCTGGGATGACTTGTCTCAGTGAGTATTCATGGAGATTTTCACTCAAGGCCTGGGCACTGTGCCTGAGCACTTCTTCTCAAGGCTAGTGCTCTACCATTTTGAGTTACAGTACCACTTCCAGTGTTTGGCTGGTTAGAATCAAGAGTCTTCAGCCATACTTCCAGCCTGGCTCTTTGCAGGTTAGTTGGTTGATGGAGTCTTAGGGATTTTTTCAGCCCCGGTTGGTTTGAATTGCAATCTTTGTCACAAAAACTCTTTATTATTTCCAATTAAATAACATGGCGATCAAATAGAATAAGTAGAGTTTACCTGGTCCTTACCAAGAATTGACCAAGTAATATCTTGCAAAGACAAAACTCGTTAGATGTGAGAATCTTAGCACAGATATGCCCAATATTTTAGAATCACGTAGTCAGTATTAGAATACATAACACAAAACCAATAAGGCAAAACTCAAAATCTAAAATTTTTTACATTAATATTTAGACATCTTTGCTAACAAAGCACATCAGATAATTGGGCCTCCGTTATCAGAGTCTGAGAAAAAAGCAACTTGTTAGCAAGGTACAATAAAATAGATGGATGGAGGAGTAGTAAACTTAGTGGAAAGATATGGGTCAGTTAGGACCAAACCCTGAAGGCACCATGTGGCCAAGATGGCAAACTCACGATGGTGAATTTCTGAAAAAATGCAAGAAAGCCTGAACAAAGAGATGAAGCCTAGATTGGCTAGTCTTTGATAGGGAAACTAGAGGAGGTCCTCAGGACCCAACTCTTATTACACTCTTCAGGGCACAATCCAAAAAGTTGTAGAAAAGAAAGGGAGAGATACACAAAGTTGGACATGATTAGCAGAGAGCAAAGAGATCCTGAAAGTGAACAGACTTCTGACCGTTTAACATTGCAGAGGCAAAAACTGTCTAAATCTGAAAAGAGACTAAAAAATTAGGTGCTCTGGCTATCCAGGGAGTGCAGGAAGCATTTCAGAGGGGTTTCATGGCACTGGAGTTACACACAGCTCCCCATTAAGGGTATAGGAGAGAAAAATAACTAGTGAGTGAAGGTGGGCTTATCGGATGGAAGTGGCCCCACAACTTACCACTGAGCCCTCTAGGGGGGAGTGGCCAAGCAACCAGAGTCAACTGCCCTCGGCTCCAGACGTGACTGGGCTTTCAGTTAAAGGCCTAGCAGGTTCTTCGGTGTGGAACCACATCTGGAGAGAGACTGAGCGACAGAGAACCCTTAGAGAGTAGTTCACTCACCAAAATGTTCAAGCATGGAGGTAGATGCAGAGGCCAGCAAGGAATTGATTCACTTTGTCCACAGCAGACAGACTGGTTCCCAAAAGGCCTTCAGAATTGTGGTATTCCTCAGAGCAAAAAATGGGAAAACAAACAAAAGAAAGAAACAAAAGGAGAGGAATCCCACTTCCTATCCTGACTTTAAGCCTTTCCCAGATTCAAATGGCACCATTTATGTTAGGTTTTTAAAAGAGGTTGCTGAGTAAGAACGACACCACACAAGAGGTATTAAGGTAAGGAGTAGGTTTATTCATCAATCCCGCTGGCACCAGGCCATGTTGGTCTTCCACGCGGCTGGGAAAGGCATGGGAAAGACTTGGGAAAGACCTGGGAAAGAGCACGTCTGGGCATGGGCTAGGCCTTTTCTAGGGGATGGGTGAAGATAGGTGTGGCCACATCAAATTCAGATGTTACCTCAGCAGATGCAGATGTGACATCTTCCAGGTGTGCCAGTTGCCTAGGTAACACAGTTATTGGGTGGAGATTTACTACAAGGAGGATAGAGTCTGCTCTCCATCCAGGAGCAGACATTACACAGGTAGAGCGCAAGGCCAGGATTTCAAACCCCAGTACCAGCACAATGTAAAAAAAATGAGTCCTTTATCTTTGAAAAGGGATATTTCTCCAAAAATTCATACCCAGGAAAATTTTCAAGCTCAAAGACTGTTTGAAAGGCTCTTTCACATCTTAAACTGATTTCTCTGTTTGATTCACATTATGGAAAATAGGAATCACACTTCACATTAAAAAGTATGCACATTGTTGAACATTTTTAATGTTCAACAAAATGTAAAAAATTGTTTATATTTTTAATGTAAAGGAAGCCTGGGATAGTAATGCACCTCATTGGGTGAATTAGGTTTGACTCACTGACAGACTTTTGCAAGTAAGTGAGGATCTCTTTACATGTAAAGAAGTCTATACAGATGGAGAACAAGCTTAGCTGCTGTCCAGGTTTGAATCAAAGTAAGTTTATTCCTATGAAATGACAAAGAGTAGCTCATCTCATAGAATTCTATGCGAACAGCAATTTCAAATGGTTTAAAAAACCCATGTCTATGTCGTGAACAACCAAGTTTTCACAAACAAAAAAGAGTTTCCTGAGCCAAAAATATATGTTACAGCAAAAGAAACTATGTTAAATATAGTTAATGGCTGAGGGACAGGTGTAAAACAGTTCTGTAATAACAAATAAACTATAAATTTTTCATCAAGTCCCTAACAAGAATCTCCAAGATAGGCCTTGCTAAATCTGTCATAGAGGACTGGGTTTATGCAATTGTCAATTTTGTTTAGGATCCAACATCTTCTATGGTCGCTTTGTTTGCAAATCGCTCACACCACATGCAGTGTCTGGAAAAACGTGCTGTCTTGACAGGCACCTAAGGGATTTTTGTGCCACTGTGAATATTTATCGTTTTACTTCTTGTAATTATACCTGTCAATGTGAAGTCCTTTTGTGATAAGAATAATAGCTTCTGGAAGTGGTACCGTGGCACCCATGCCCAGAGTTCAATGCCCATGACCGACACACACACACACACACACACACACACACACACACACACACATACACACACACACACACACACACACACACACACACACACACACACACACACACATTTACCACTTTGACTCATGTTAGGTTCCTGACATTAGATATCAAACAATGATCTAATAATCAAACTTTCCTCCCCAGACATAAAATACATCCATACTTCCACACAAACAAATACACAAGATCATTCAAAATAATGAGAATAATGAGGCATCTACTCCGTGATTTCATTCATTCATGATGATGCATTTTTCATATCCTAATTAAAAATCTTTTTGAGTCTCTCTGATCAGTAGAAAAAAGTATGTTATCATATAATAGAAACTGTAGGTAAAATTACTTTTCCCTAGTTAATCTTTAATATATCATATCAAAGAATTCTCTTTCCTTCTTGCAGAGTCTGTTTCTGGCATTTTTCCCTAATGTCTAATATTAAATTACCAAGGATATGCCATATTCCTTAATTCATTTTTCCTAAAGGTTATGCTATAGAGGTGAATGTGATTTGTTTACTGATTCTAAATTAACTTTTCTCAACAACTTGTATTATTGTTTATATTGCTTCTAAACCATTTGAAATGCCAAAAAGAACTGGATATTCACCTTAGCAATAATTGTGAATGGCAGCAATGTTTGTGGGGAAATGAAGGACTTGAAGTATCTGTAGTGCCTAAAAGATGGCAATGCTATTTAAAGGGCTGATCGTTTAGTAATCTTCTAAAATGTGTTCTTCTGATTACATCTAAGAAGATAAAAGTATGCTTTTCACCACATTGTGGCCTGTAAAGCACTGGAATCATTTCCTTTGTACATCATATGCCCTGCTGCTACTGTAGTGAAACCCACAAATAACTGCACAGCTGTGTTAGCTGCTCTAGATTTTGAAATTTCCTTCCAGTAGCCCTCCCTAGTGATTCAAGCCCAGACTCATGAGATAGTCACATAATCCACAATTACAAAGCACCAAAATATAAAAGACCACGTTCAAAATGAGGTTCATTTTTTTCTTTATTGTTTCCTTTTTTATTGATTGTCTTTTAAGGAGTGTGGGGCTGTTTATTTCTCATTATTGTGGGTGTGACTTAAATAAATTTACCAGATTTTTGAAATAAAATAGATATAAAAAGGCATATTTAGTCACAAAATAAGAGTAAATATTTGAGTGATTCTTTTCATTCTACTCCTGTTCACAGTTATTTTAAAATAACTTTGAGATGTGACAAGCATATGTGTAAATTGCCACGCACCAAGCACACAGGACTCTGGAATCTTTGGGCTTTGATTTCTATATCAACTTCACCTAGAAAAGAAAATAATCAATTGCTTCATGTCTAAAGTAATCTACTTAAAACAAGTTTAATTTTATCAATACATCTCATAATCTATGGAATTGATGCATTGCGTAAGTTTTGATTTCTTATTTCCACTACATTAATATTACACTTATTTTAGTTCTTTGCACAAGAAATAATGACATTCTTTTTTTTTGGGGGGGGGGCTCCGTTCGTGGGGACTGACCTCTGGGCCTGGGCACTGTCCCTCAGCTCTTCAGCTCAAGGCTAGCACTCTACAACTTGAGCCACAGCACAACTTCCTGCTTTGATCTTTTTGCTTATGTGGTGCTGAGGAATCGAACCCAGGACCTCAAACATGCAAGGCAAGCACTCTACCACTGAGCCACCTTCCCAGCCCAATAATGACATTCTTGAAGATAAAACATTCCCGTTTTTCTTTTTTTATTTTCTTTTTTATTTTTTTTAATTTTATTTCATTTTTTGGTGAACATACTGTACAGAGGGGTTACAATTACATGGGCAGGATAATGCATACATTTATTATCAATCATTGCAGCTTCCTCCTTTGTTTACCCTTCACATCACTTCCCCACCTCCCCCCTACCTCCCCCACACCCCGCACCAACTTTTTTTTTTTTTTTGTCGGTAGTGGGGCTTGAACTCTGGGCCTGGGCGCTGTCCCTCAGCTCTTCAGCTCAAGGCGAGCACTCTACCACTTGAGCTACAGCGCCACTTCCGGTTTTCTGGTGGTTTATTGGAGATAGGAGTCTCACGGTCTCTCCTGCCCGGGCTGGCTTTGAACCGTGATCCTCAGATCTCAGCCTCCTGAGTAGCTAGGATTACAGGTGTGAGCCACCAGCGCCCGGCTAACCCCGCACTAACTTTGTAAAGCTCATTTTCGACATGACAACTTGTACTTCTCATTGTTGCAACAGGTCCACCTGTATCCTCAAACGACTTGTTTTTCCGCATATCCACAAGTTATATTGACATCAAATATAGTAAAAGCAGGGGTTATACTGTGGGGGATGGACATACAAAGCAACAAAGAGATAATCTTATAAATGCGTTAGAAACAAATGCATGAAATAAAAAAAACATTAAAATACATATCTAAGGGTTCGTTTTCCTAACATCATATTATCTGATCCTTTCCGTTTGATTCATACATATACTAGATATTGCAAATTAGGGAAACCATGGGACCTATGTTTCTTTTGGTCTGGCTTACTTCACTTAATATAATTTTTTTTCAAGTTTTTCCATTTCCTAACAAAAGGGGCAGTCTCATTCTTTCTGATGGAGGCATAGAATTCAATTTGTATATATACCACATTTTCTTGATCCATTCATCTACTGAGTGGCATATGGGTTGGTTCCATATCTTAGCTATAGTAAATAATGCTGCAATAAACATAGTTGTGCTCGTAGCTTTAGTGTGGTATTGTTTATAAACATTTGGGTAAATGCCCAAAAGTGGGATTGATGGGTCATAGGGGAGCTCTATGTGAAATATTTTCAGGAACCTCCATACTGCTTTCCAAAGTGGTTGAACAAGTTTACACTCCCACCAACACTGAAGTAAGGTTCTCTTCTGTCCACACCCCCTCCAGCATCTGTTGTTGTTAGAATTCTTGATTATAGCCATTCTAACTGGGGTGAGGTGGTATCTCAATGTTGTTTTGATTTGCATTTCTTTTATGGCTAGGGAGGTTGAGCATTTCTTCATGTTGCTATTGGCCAGCCTTCTTTCTTCTTCAGACAAGTTTCTCTTCAAGTCTTTAGCCCACTTATTTATTGGGCAGTTGTTTATTTGAGGATTTGTTGTTGGGGGATTTAATTTTTTCAGTTCCAAGTATATTTTAGATATGAGACCCTTGTCTGTTGTATGGCTAGTGAAGATCTTCTCCCAATGTGTGGGGTTTTTATTGATCTTGCTAGCTATGTCCTTTGCTATGCAGAAGCTCTGCAACTTCATGCAATCCCATTCGTCCAACCTTTCTTTGATTTGTTGGGTTTCCTGGTCTCTATTCAGAACATTTCAGCCTGCACCAAGGAGACCTAGGGATTCTCCTATTCCATCCCATAATATTTTCAGAGTGTCTGCTTTGACTTCGAGGTCTTTGATCCATTTGGTGTTGATTGTGTTGCAGGGTGATATATAAGGATCTAGCTTTAGTTTTCTACAAGTAGTTAACCAAATTTGCCAGCAGCATTTACTGAAGAGGCACTCTTTCTTCCATTCTATTGTTTTAGCTCCCTTATCAAAGATTAGATGGCTATAGGTCTGTGGGTTCATTTCTGGACTTTTAATTGTATTCCATTGGTCCTGAGGTCTGTTTTTATGCCAATACCAAGCTGTTTTGAATACTATCTTTTATAGTAGATTTTGAAATTTGGTATTGATATTCCTCCAGCAGCGTTCTTTCCGTTGAGGAGCATTTTTGCTATTAGGGGTCTTTTATTGTTCCACATGAATTTTTAGATTGCCTCTTCTATTTCCTTGAAGAATGAGGTTGGAATTTTGATAGGTATCGCGTTGAATTTGTAGATAGCCTAGGGAAGTATTGTCATTTTCATGATCTTAATCTTTCCAATCCAGGAGCATGGGAGGTTTTGCCGTTTTCTAAGTTCTGTTTTGATTTCCTTTTTCAAGATTTTAAAGTTTTCATCATAGAGGTCCTTCACTTCTTTGGTAAAGTTAATTCCTAGGTATTTTATTTTTTGTGGGACTATTACAAAAGGAGTTGCTTTCCTAATTTCAGCCACACTTTTCTCATTGTTGACATACAGAAAAGCTATTGATTTGAGGGGGTTAATTTTATATCCTGCTACTTTGCAAAAGTTTTGAATCAGCTTGAGAAATTTGGGAGTGGAGTCTATGAGATTCTTTAAATATAAGATCATGTGATCTGCAAAGAGGGAGAGTTTTATTTCTTCTTTCCTTATTTGGATCCCCTTTATGTCTGTATCTTGTCTTATTGCTGTAGCTAGGCATTCAAATACTAGATTGAAGAGAAGTGGAGAGAGTCGACATCCTTGTCTTGTTCCTAAGTTAAGAAGAAATGGCTTTAGTTTTTCACCATTAAGTATAATGCTGGCTGAGGAATGTTCCATGGATTCCTAATTTTTCCAAAACCTTAATCATAAATGGGTGTTGGATCTTGTCGAATGCTTTTTCTGCATGTATTGAGATAACCATGTGGTTCTTATTCTTGCTCCTGTTGATGTGATGAATAATCTTAATTGATTTGCATATATTAAACCAGCCTTGAATCCCTGAAATGAATCCTCTTTGATCATGGTGTATGATTTTTGGATGAATTGTTGTAGTAGATTGGCCAAAATTTTGTTGAGAAGTTTTGCATCAGTGTTCATCAAAGAAATGGGTCTATTGTTCTCTTTCTTGATGAGTCCCTGCCTGGTTTTGGGATGAGGGTTATGATGGCTTCGTAGAATGAAATTTGAAGTTTCTCTTTAAATTTCATTTAAGAGTTGGAGAAGTATTGGTGTGAGCTCTGCTTTGAAGTCTTTGTAAAATTCCTCTGTAATACCATCTGGTCTTGGACTTTTCTTAGCTGGGAGGTCTCTTATTGCTGTTTCTATTTCAATGCTTGATATAGGCCTGTTAAGGTGGTTTAACTCATCTTGGTTTAGTTTTGGCATGTCAATATTTGCTAGGAAAAGGTCCATTTCTGTCAAGTTCTCAAACTTATTAGCATAAAGTTTTGAGAAGTATTCCCTTATAATGTTCTGAATCTTGGTTGTTTCCGTGGTGATGTTTCCATTCTCATCTGAGTTTATTTATTTGCATTTGTCCTCTTCTTTTTCTGATAAGATTTGCTAAGGGTCTGTCAATTTTGTTAATTTTTTCGAAGAACCAACTCTTTGTTTTGTTGATTCTTTCTATAGTTTTTTTGGATTCTAATTCATTTAATTCTGATTAAATTTCAATTATTTCTTTCCATCTACTGGATTGAGGTTTACCTTGCTGCTCTTTTTCAAGGAGGTTTAGCTGTGTCATTAAATTGTTGGTTTCAAATCTCTCCAATTTGTTGATGTAGGAGCTCAGAGCTATAAACTTGCCTCTGAGTTCAACCTTTGCTGTGTCCCAGAGGAGCTGGTAATTTTTGTGTTCATTTTTGTTGAATAGCATGAACATTTGAATTTCCTTTCTAATCTCTTCCATGACCCATTCGTAATTCAGCAGTGTGTTGTTTAGCGTCCATGTGATACCGTACTTTCTTTGATGGCTTTTGGTGTTGAATTCTAATTTTATTCCCTTGTGGACAGAGAGAATGCAAGGTATAACTTCAATGTTTCTGAATTAAGAAAAGTTTGTTTTGTGGCCTAAAATGTGGTCTATTTTAGAAAATGTTCCATGTGTTTTTGAGAAAAACGTGTAATCTAATGCTGCTGGTTTAAATGTTCGGTAGATGTCTGTAAAATCTAGTTGATCTATGCAGCTGTTTAGAGCTGCGGTTTCTCTGTTGAGATTTTGCCGGGTTGATCTATCTAGTGGGGAGAGAGGTGTGTTAAAAGCTCCAACAATTTATGTCTTTGGATCTATATGGGATTTGACGGAAAGTAGTGTTTCTTGGATAAATTTGGGTGCTCCATTGTTTGGCGAATAGATATTTAGAATTGTAATATCCTCCTGAAGGTGAGATCCCTTAATTAGTATATAGCGACCTTCTTTATTTCTTCTCACGAATTTTAATTTGAAGTCTATTTTATCTGATATTAGGATTGCAACTCGCGCCTGTTTATGGGGCCGTTTGTTTGGTAAACTTTGCTATAGTCTTTCACATTGGAAATGTGTTTGTTTTTACAGGCAAGATGTGACTCTTGAAGGCAGCAGATAGAAGGATTTGTTTTTTAAGCCAACTAGAGAGTCTATGTTGCTTAATTGGAGAGTTTAGTCCGTTAATGTTAAGAGATAAGACTGACAGGTATTTGGGAGTTCCTGCCATGTTTTCCCCATTCTTGGGGGTTGCGAAAACTGGGTTCTTCCTATGGTTCTTGGATTCTCAGTTTGGGTGCTGTTTCTTTGCCTTTATTGTGGTATTTTTTGTTTTCTATGTTTAGGACATCTTTAAGAAACTTTTGTAGGGCTGGTTTGGTGGAGACATATTGTTCCAATTTCTCTTCGTAATGGAAGGTTTTTATTTGGCCTTCAGTTATGAAGGAGGGTTTACCTGGGTACAGTATTCTTGGTTGATAGTTGTTTGTTTTAAGGCATGGCACACATCATTCCAGGCTCTTCTTGCTTTCATTGTCTTTGGTGAGAAATCTGAGGTGATTCTAATTGGTTTCCCTTTATAGGTGATTAATCTTTTCTTCTTGACAGCTTTAAGGATCTTTTCCTTAGTCTGAGTTGATCCAGTGTGGATTATAATGTGACAGTGGGATGTCCTATCCTGGTCTTGTCTATTTGGGCTTCTAAAAGCTTCTTGTATCTGAATAGACCTATCTTTTTGCACGTTTGGGAAGTTCTCTGTTTGGATCCTGTTTAACAAATTTCCTAGACCATTAACTTCTGTTTCTAGGTGCTCCTCTACACCCATTATCCTTATATTAGGCCTTCTGATTGTGTCTTCCAAGTATTGGATAGATCTATCATATTTCTTGGACTTGTCTTGGATGGTTGTATGTTCTTTCTCTATAATATCTAGGCTCTCTTCAATCCCCGAGAATCGATCCTCTGCATGTTCTAACCAGCTGTCAAGACTTTCTACTTTGTTTTTTATCTCTTTTCCTTCTAATTGGTCAGCTTTGATGGCTTCAAATTCTTTGTTGAAGCTTTGTTTTAGATCTTGTATGAACTTCTTTGCTTCCTTAATTTGGTGTTCAGTGTTTATTCTCAAATCACTTAGTTCATTGGTTATGGTTTCCTTGGACTCCCATTCCTTCTGTTGGGTTCCATTCAGCATTCCCTTTGTGGTCTCCCTGACTTCCTTCAGCTCTTTTTTAATGGATTCCATGAATGCCTTTAGTGATCTTTGTGTATTCTCTACCTGCTCTCTCAATTCCTGTATTACTTTTTGATTAGCTTCCTCCCGTTCATGGGATTCCTGTAGTTCTCTTTGAGTGTAATCAGCCTGCTCACGCGATTACTGCTTTTCTCTTTGAGTATTCTCAAGCTGCTCACGCAAATCCTGTATCAGTTTTTGAGTAGCTTCTTTACGCTTATATTCCTGTGTAAACTTTTGGATTGCCTCCTCTCTCTCCCTATCACGCTTATACAGAGTCCTTTGTATGTTTTCCATCTTTTCATTTATTATATTTACCAGCAGTGTTTGTAGAACTATTTGGGAACTGTCCTCTGGATTATTCATTATCTGTTCTGTCCCCTGATTATCCAGATTAGGAATTGAGATACCCGGATTTGCCATTTTTCTTGTGTTTTTCCGGCTTACTCTGCCCATTTGAGATGAAAATACCACCAGTTTTTTGCTAGAACACTATCTTAAGGCAAGCATCAATCCAAGTCTGAATTTGCAAAGTCTATAGCATACAGATACAATCTAGTTCAACAGATACATCTATTCAACATCAAACAACTATATGATAATGGGCTACAAACTGCAAAGAAGAATTAGGAAAACCAGAAATTATTAGGGTTAGGGAGAGATGTGGGAAAAATAGGAATAGAGTGATTTGGGGAGGCACAGAGAGTTAACTAAGTGCTAATCTCAATGCTGGAAATAGGTTGGGTAGGATGAAATTAGAGGGAGAGAAAAAAAGAAGAAAGGGAAAGAGACCAGAAAAAATAGAAAAGTAAAAATTAATAAAATTATGTAGAATCGATAACAATCTATTTAGAGAAGAACGTGAATATATTGAGAGAAGGGAGGGAAATGAAGGAGATGTGAAAAACTTAAAAATAAAAATGCTTAAAATATTATATAGGTATAAAGAGGTAGTACTGCTATTAAGGAATTTAAGTCTCAGAGGTTTTGAATTGAGTAAAAAATTTGTGGATTAAGTGTGTACACAATGGGGGATAGGGTCTAATAGTCAACTGCAGGTTTATCTGAGGATGTGCAGGACAAGAATTAAGTCACATAAAGAAGAACGAAAGAGAGGAAAAGGTCAAAGGGATAAGAAAGGAAGAAAAAAGATCAGACGTTCAGTAGAGCTAAACAAAACACAAAAAGATAATTAAAAAAGAAAAAAGAGAAAGAAAACAGAAAAAGAAAGAAAAACGCACACTCACTTATTCGTAAAATAAAAATTATAAGAGGAAAAAAAAGTTACTGGAAAACATTTTTTTTCAAAAAAGGCAAAAATTAAAGATTAAAAAAAGTTTTAGAAAAGAAAAAAAAATTTTTATATAAGGTACCAAAAGAAGAAGAAGAAGAAGAAGAAGAAGAAGAAGAAGAAGAAGAAGAAGAAGAAGAAGAAGAAGAAGAAGAAGAAGAAGAAGAAGAAGAAGAAAGAAATTCTTTGATTCTTGATAGTGGTGGGGAAAATTCTGTATCTCCCTGGTGTCTATAACCAGCCTCTTGTGGAGTCTCTGGTCTGCTTGTGGTCCTGTGGCTTGGTTGGTTTCTTAAGTCAGTTTTTTCGAACAGGCAGAAAAATGCTCTGCTTTACCCAGGATTTTGCGATCCTCCTCCCAGGCTAGTTCAATGAGAGGCAGATCTGCTTTGAGTATCACCAAGGAGGGGGATGCAGTGATGAGGCTTGGTTCTGGGTAGAGTTGAAGCCTTTCAACAAACAGTAGCTTTTCCCAGGGGCTAGTTTGTGAAAAGCTCACAGAGCCCAGTCTGGAGCCATTCTCAGGATTTCTGTTTAATGAATTTCAATTGATTGTCGAGCCTGCTAGAGGGAGGGGCAGCCTCTGGCTCTGATTACCCAGTGAAGAAAGTGACTCCTAGGGCTGGTGCCCGAGCTGGGTGACTTTTCCCTGGGTGGATCTGAGTCTGGCAGGTCACGCTGCTGTTAAGTTCTTGTGACCTGCTAAATGACTCGTTTTATACCAAGGCTTGAGTTGGAGCTAGCAGCTCCGCCGAGCTTTGTCGGTATCCAAGATGGAGATCTCCGGGACTGGGGAGGGAGGAGTGGTGGCCTTCCCTCCTCTGCTCCCTGAAAAGGAGTGAGGATGTCAGGCTTCTACTCCCGCCGAGTCCTGGTTCCTGGGTCGTCTCTGGTCTGCGAACTGCAGGATGAAGATATCCGCTCCTTGTCAGTTCTTGCTGGTGTTGAGAAGAATCCGCTTGCAGCTGCATCTGGCTCCTTCTTCCCGGACTCTCTGTGGCTCAGGTATGGTGTCTGCGATCGCCACCGCCACTGCAGCTGCCGCTGCGTAATCTGCTAGCAAGAGCTCAGATGTGTCTCCTTGCCTGGATTTTCCCTCTCTGGCTTAACTCTCTGTCCTGTGATGGCACACTTGGTGTGATTCTCTGGCTTAGGACTGTTCACTGGAATTCTAAAACTGCTTTCTTTGGGAGTGCTTGTTTAAAGTACAGCTTCTCCTCTGCCATCTTCCTGGAACCCTTTTTTTCATTTTGATTACCAAAATGGAACTATTAGAATTTTTGAAAATATAACTTTAAATCAAAACCTTCAAATTTCATAGGACTTGAATTGTGTTACTTACATCTTTAATGTTAGAATAAAAAGCATTATTAAATAGAAAGCAAAATTATGTTATTACTCTTCAATCCCTGAATTGACTTTATGGTATAAATAATTATATTTATATAATATATATACAGAAACAAAGTATGTGATATGGAAACAAAAGACTCCTTTTTTTTGTTTTGTGTTCGTTGTTGTTTAGAGTTTGTGATGATTCTTTAGTCTTTACCTCATGCCTGGTATATTCAACGTATGTCTTCAGGAAGGTGAGGGGTGGGCACAGAGCTTTAGTGAAAAATTGTAGCAGTGGAGTTCATTGAACATTGATGAAAGTTAAGTATTTAATACACGGGTAGGGACAGGAGGGTAGGACTGGGAACAAGTGAGGGAACTGAAGACATTTTATAAAAGGAAATATACTCATTACCTGACTCATGTAATTTTAATCCCTCTATAAATCACCTTAATAATAACAGACTAAATTTATTTAAAGGCAAACAAAATGTTGTTCCTTAGAATCCTAATAGTTTGTTTTGTTCACTGGTTTGGACTGGTTGAGTCTCTCTCTGGAAATAGATACATTGACATTCATTGGGAGAAATTGTGAGCTCATTGGGAGTAGTTGTCAGCTACTAGTAGATAAGCCAATTATGATTGTCTGTATGGTTTTTGAGACACTGATTCATTTATTTCTTTATTCTAATTTGTATTATTTCTGTCTACTGGTTTTTGGTTTGGCTTGTTCCTGTTTTTCAAGTACCTAGTGCTGATTCAAGATTGTTCTAATTTGTTGATGTACACACTCAAAGATATAAATTTTCCTTGAAGTATTGCCTGTGCTGTTGTATCCCAGAGGAGGTAGCATTTTGTCTGTTTCACTTTCACTGAATTCTATAAACGTTGGAACTTCCCTCCATATCTCATCAGTAACTCACTGATGATTTAGCAATGTGTTATTCAGTCTCTGTGTTTCAGAATTTTCTGTGATGCCTTTTGATGTCGAGATCTCATTTGGTCCCATCATGGGCTGACAGATTACAAGGAGTAATTTCATTTTTATTTTTGAATTTTCACAGATTTTCCTTGTGATCTGAGATATGATCTAGTTTAGAGAACGTTCTGTGGGCTGCTGAGAGGAATATATATTGTGACAATGCTAGATGAAATATTCTGTAGATATCTGTTAGGTATAGTTTTTCAATACAGTTATTTAGCACTGAAAATTTTTTGCGAAGTTTTTACCTGGCTGGCCTGTCCAGATGTAAGAATGATGTGTTCAAGCAACCAACAATATGTTTGGATGTATACATGTTTTTAGGGTAAGTAGTATTTGTCTGATAAATTTGGGAGCTCTAGGATTCAGGGCATTGATATTTAGAATTGTTATATCCTCCTAATGGATAGTTTTCTTTACCAATATGTAATGTCTTTCTTTGTCTCTTTTTACCTTCATACCACTTTTAATTTAAAGCCTATTTTATCTAATATTAGTATAGCTACTCTGGCCTGTTTATGAGGTCCATTTTTAATTTTTAAAGATGATGTACCGAAGGGTTACAATTGCATAAGTCAGATAATGAGCACATTTATGTTTGAAGTTTCACCTCTTCCTTAATGTTCTCCCAGTTTTTCTCTTTCAACCTCCTTCCCCCATAAGTTGTATAGTTCAATTTTAATGTAGTGTCTATTGAGTAGCACTGCTGCATTTGTTCACCCTTTGTCCCACCATTTCTGCTCCCCCTTGCTCTTTGAAAACTTACATATAAGACCAAAGGTGCAGAAAAAAACCAGCATCAGAAGAAAGAAGGAAAAAGCAAACCAATAAAAAATCTTTCATTATCATTTATTGGAGATCATTTTGATGAACATTATTTTATATAATAATATTCATATAACTATTGAGCTTTTGTGACCCTCTCCAAAGGGCATCCTGCTTTGATCTCACTGTATAAATGTTTAAAATCCCATATAATTTATCATGTCCAAGTGTAATGTTTTCTCTTTTACCATCCAAGTGTGTTTACTTGTAGAATTAGAGGCACATTCTAATAAAACAAATGAGGGAAATCAGGCAACCTATATTTTTTGAGTGTGTCTTTCTTCACTTAATATGTTTGTTCTAAGTCTTTCCATTTCCTTATGAATGGCGTAATATTATTCTATCTGGACCAATAGAATTGCATCAAACTGAAGAGTTTCTTCATGGCAAAGGAAAAGTTAGCAGGATATATAGAAAGAGAACAGAATGGAAGAAGAATTTTACTAGCTAATCATCAGACAAGGGTTAATCATCAGACAAGGGTTTTCATAACTAACCCATATTTAGAAATGAAAAAGTTAAACCCAACAACAATAAACCCTCAAATAAAAAAGAACCCAATTAATATATGGTTAAATACTTAAAGATAACTTCTAAGAAGAAGTAAGAATAACAAATAAACACATCTCTCTCCATAAAAGAAATGCAAATCCAAACAACACTGAGACTCATCTCAACCCTGTTACAATTTCATTATGAAAAAACGAAAAATCACAGATACTGATATGGCTGTGGCCCAAAGGAAACTCTTGTTGGTGTGACTGTAATCTTGTTCAATCACTTTGGAAAAAACTATGGAAGTTGCTCACAAAACTGAATAGAGAGCTACCTATTATCCAGCAATTCCACTTACGGGATGCAAGGAGGTACAAATGAATTATCTGAAATGTTAGAGTCCATGGAGAGTGAAAATACTATAATTCTCTTAAAAGACTTTCAAAGCCCAGCAAAATAAATAGCAGTAAATGTGTACTGCAAGAGAGGACAGTGGGGGGCAATGAAAGAGGGGTAGGAAATTGAAGGGGAAAAGGAGAGAATACAGACAGCAATCCATTGTATAATTCCCATAGTTGAAATATACAAAGGAAGGGGTAGTGTGAAATGGGGGTGATGATGTTGAAGTGGTAACACAATTCCAGGTGCATTTTACACATAAACTGCTTTGTTAACTGGCAAGTAATTCCGTAACATAATATTGAGATACATAAGGATTGGGCTTGATTGGGAGGGGTGGATGAGAATGTTGAAAGGGGTGATATTGATCAAGATGCACTGTATCCCATATACTGTTTCAGTGAATGGCAACTCCTTTGTACAACTACTCAAAGATAAAACTTTTTGAAACTTAATTTTGATAGTTGAATAGAGTTGAACCTCAATTCAATTTCAATTTAAAAATATTTTTAACCTGGAGACTTGGAGAATAAAATTCAAATAATAAAATATAATAAATATTTTTATCAAAATTTGTGATATTTAACTCCAAACTACTTTGTTTTTTGTTAGCCATTGGGCTTTTATAAGAGAATTCTTCAAAGTAAGTGGCATAAAATCAAAAGAAGTATATTACCCATACTCTAGAAGCTTGAACATTGATAATAAAAATGTTTGTTCCAAGCAATTCCTTTTCTCATGGGGGTCCACTTTCTGGTTCATTAAAATTATTTGCTGGACATTCATACGGCAGAGTAATTATATTGGGCATCCTTAATCAGGACCATTATTGCAGGGTCATCTCTAAAAGGTTGATTCTAATGTCACCAGACAGGGGAATAGAATTTCAACATGTGTATCTGAAAGGAGTTACATCGTCCAATACACTTTGCAACTTTTGCTTTAACTTAGGGTAGTATATCATTTGGATATTATTTCATAGAAGATAATAACTTAAGGACAAGCTTATATCATTTGACTTATGTGGATGATTCTTCTTAAAATGGGAATAATTATAGTGATGGCAAAGTGAAGTATGATAGCTTAATGGCTCTTGAATCACATCATAGGTAACCATGTAAACATTGTATAGCCTTTCTAAGGCCCTTCTGATGTATTTGTACAATCTCTGATGAGTTAATTGCTTTCAGAAATATTCGTTAGAGCCAACAAATAAAGATATCGTTTGATTTTAATTACTTTCTGCTATTAGGACTTTCACAGGCACCAAAATCAGAGGATATTAATTTCTCTGATAAAACACATAATAATTTTTTGTAATTAATATAACATGAAGACTGTAACGTTAATAGCACTGAAATACTAATATTCACATTATATAAGACATTGACAGCCGTTGGTTACATCAATTTTTAGAATATTTATAATTTTTAGGATATTTATATGTGTAAATTGTTTGCGATGTATAGAAAATGAGAAAAAGATTTGCATGCATATTACTACAGATGCAAACAGATTCACCTGGTTATCCATGATCCTCTATTCGTTGGTTTCATTCATGCATGGAGAACATGCAAAGAAGTGAAAATTGCAAAGTTGAATTTACTAAAGGGTTAATTACATGGAGTTTATGTTGGACTAATAGCAGATTTTAGAAATTAGTTTTGTCTCTTCCTTTAACCCTCCTTTCCTTCCTTTGTTCCTTCATTTCTTCCTTCCTTCCTTTTTTCCTTCCTTCATTCTTTACTTCTTTCCTTTCTCCCTCCTTCTCTCCATCCCTACTCTCTCTTTTTCCTTCTTTCCTTCCTTTCTTTCTTCATTCCTTTCTTTCTCTCTCTCTCCCTCTCTCCCTCTTTCTTTCTTTCTTTCTTTCTTTCTTTCTTTCTTTCTTTCTTTCTTTCTTTCTTCCTTTCTATCTTCCTTTCTTTCTTTTACTGAGAATATTTCTTATGGCTATAGAAAATATATCAACTGTTGTACTCTGAGGTATTATGAGTAATTATAAATATAACTAGATTAATATTAATTTTAATATCCTGTTATATTTTGACAAATTATACTAAAAACAAATTCACAACCGTTGCAAGATATGTAACAAATATTACTTTTCATGATATAGTTTATTCCTTCAAACTAAAAAAAGAATTTAGACATAATATTGTGTATGTGTATGTTGATCTTGTGATTTTAACTCAAGACCTAAAACTTAGTTTCTTTTTTCCCTCAAAGATATTTCTCTATCATTTGAGCCAGAATTCCGTTTTTGGCTGTGTGTGTGTGTGTGTGTGTGTGTGTGTGTGTGTGTGTGTGTGTGTGTGTGTGTGTGTGTGTGTGTGTGTGTGTGTGTGTGAGTGAGTGTGTGTGTGTTATGATTTGTGTGTGATATGTGTGTGTGTGTTTCGATGTGTGTGGGCTTTGAACCGCAGATTCCTGAGTAGTGAGGATTACAAGCTTGAGACACCTATACTTAGCACAGATTTAATATGTTTAAAAATAAATTAAATTTCATATTATTTGAATTTTAGAGGCTCCATTTAACAAATTAACGTTTAGATATTTATTTAGTTATTAAACTTGAACGTGCAGTATGAAAAATAGTTTTCAGTTTTATGAAAAATATATACACTCAAATGTTTAGATGACAGAATCTTTGGAAAAATTGAAATATTCTATTATTCAAAAACGAAAAAGAATCATTAATTAAATTTCTCATGTAAACTAAAAGCAACAGGCGCTGTCAGGCTGAATGAAGCAATTTTACATTACATTAAATATTATATACTTTGGTCACATAATTTTCTCTTCTTTAAATATAAACTATATTTGACAGAAAAAAGTAGATTCATAAATTTTGAGGTATATAAAAATCTCAGTTATTGGTCAAGTATTTCTAAGGTTTGAATAACAAGTCATTTCAGAGAAACACTGATTTCATGTATTTTATGTCAATAGTGATTTTAGAAATGAACCCATCTCAATATGAGATAACTAAAGCACGATATTCCATCAGTTATCCAATTATTCCAACAGACTTTAATAGAACTTATTTTTGAATAGCTACTCTCTATAGAATAACTAAGAAATAAATGATCATGATAGTATTTATTGTTCCTTCAACTATAAAGAAAGAACCTCACTATAGATGACACATACTTGAATAGAAATGCCATAAAAATATGAAAAATTCAAGTCATTATGAGTTAGATGAAATAGTCATTTTTGAAGGTCAAAAGTGAAATCTCTTGAAGCTTCCTTATCTGTTAAATAAAAAGCATTTGCCCTCTAAATATTTCATTCATTTCTCCAGCAATGGTATAACCAAACCACCTTTATGCCAAATAGCTTCTCTGATTAAGTCAAGTAAATATTTAGGAACAGAAGTTATCACAATTGTAAAGAAGTATCTACCCACCACGCAATAAATTAAATCTAAAATCAAAAAGGATTTGGATTAATAATTACCTTTCACTATGTTGCCATAAAGAGGTGAACCCTTTCAAATGGGCATTGTCATAAAGATTTGGTCACTGAGAACTTGTGATCAAAGAGGATGTTAAGATCAAAGTCCTTTCTTCATCTTCCTTCTTTTAATTCTCTTTCTCTTTCTCCTTTTCCTTCTCCATCTCTCTCTTCCCCTGCCCCTCTTTCTCCCTTCCTCCACTCCTATTCAACCTTTTCTTTACTTCCTCGCTTCCATGAATACAAATAATCCATCACATGTTCCTGACATGGGTTACTGTGCCATGAGCAATCCAAAGCAATGAGGATAAGAAACCATAAAATGAAATGTATAAAATCAGAAGTCAAGATTTATCTTTCCTCCTTTTAAGTTAATTTTATAATGTATTTTGTCATATTAATAGGAGACTGAAACAGCATGTTCTCATTTATTGTAAGCGATGAGATTTACTGGAAAAAAATCAGACCAACATCGCCCTAATGATATAATTGATTAAATTAATATTATATTAGAACAAATCTACTTTAAAATATTAGATATAATTGAATAAGAGGCAAAAGATCACCTCTATGATTTCTTATGAAAAGATAGCAGATAACGTTCTGTTAGCAAAAATGGGTCCCATGGAACAATGGGAAACTTAATCTACACCTACAGATTGTGATATAGCTAGAAATTAGTTTTCACTATGCTAAGTCTTTGACATTTTAGGTTTGTTTACACAGCTACTGTCATCTCTTAGGAAATGACTTTATTAATACTCAAGGGTTTCCAGCTTATAACCCAGCAACAAATAATGCTTCTAAATGTAAAAAGGCAGGGGGGTCTAGTTCAAAGCCTTGGCTTGGTGCCAGCTTAGTAAGTTATAGCTGCACCATGGAAGAGGGGCAAATCAGGAGTGGTTATAAAAAAAAAATCACTGGTCTGAAGCCTCAAAATAAGGACCCCATTCTGTGTGGACCAAACAGTCTCTAACATGAGGTTCTTTTTAAATTAACAAGCACGATTTTAGATTTTTGCAGAGTGAGATGATGCATAGTTACAGACGAAGTCTGATATGTCAGGTAATCCAGTCTGCTCTTTCACAAGTTACCCAATAGCCAGGTTTCAACACATATGACTAAAATGAGATTGTCCAAATTATACTGTGACTTTTACCTCTCATGAATCAAAATTCTGTTTAATAATTTCTGTCTTCCAGATGTTTTCACAATATTTCTCATGATCATTTCTACTATTTTGTCTTCATTATTGGTGCTCATACTACTTTTTTGTTGTTGTCTTTTGTGTATATGCCATTTTTAGTGCTTGAACTCAATGTTTAATGGTCTTCCTTGTATTTTTTGCTCATGGCTGATGACACGCTATTCCTTGAGCCACATCCTCACCTTCTGCCTCCTGCTGGATTATTGGAGATAAGTTTTCACATTTTTATCTGTTTGGACTGATATTGAGCTAAAATATTCAGGTGTTAGCTTCCTGAGTTTCTATGATTCTACACATGAACAACTAACATCAAGCTTTGCTATACTATTATTTTAATTATGTCTTGGAAGAAAGTGAAGTCTATTTGTATTAAGTGTGCAATTTTCAAATACAAGTTTGAATCTACTTGATATAATGTAACTGTTATCAATTTTAACAGTTAAATCAATGAATGCTACACATTCCCAAAGAAATACAATAGAAAAAATGCATAATTATTTTCTTTAAACAAGTAAAGTAACTATGAATTTATTTCCCCTTACAATTCATGTTTTATATAACTTTAATTAGCAAACTTCCATGACTAAAAGTAAATATATTAATTTTATACTACAAGAAGCAAAGTGATTATACTTAAGAATAGATATTTCATCACAGCCATGAAATAAGTTTTTGAGCATTCTCCCCATAAAGAAATATTACATACAGAAATTAATGGATATGATGTGGCTTGATCATTAAACAACATATAAATGAATGGGAGTATCACTCCATACTTCATAAATGTGTAAAAAATAATTATGTTGCTAGGCACCAATGGCTCATACTTGTAACCCTATTTACTAAGGAGGCTGAGAGGTGAGAATCATGGTTCAAAGCCAGCCTAGGCACGAAAGACCATGAGACTCTTATCTCCAATGACCCACCAGAAAACTGGCTGTGGCTCAAGTGTAGATCACTAGTCTTGAGCTGAAGACCTGACTGACATCGTCAAGGTGATGATTTCAAGCTCCATGACTGACAAAAATTAAAAATAAACAGTTTCAAATAAATGAATATTTTGGTATAAATGTTAAAATATGTATTATAAAAACCTTTAAATCCTCACTAGATATACTAGTTTATATAAACGTAGAGAAGTGAACTCTGGTTTCAAATGTCATTGAATCAATTGTGTAAATCACACATTTCTCACTCAATTCATATTTGTATGTTTATATACTTATAGGCCATAAGTATAATTAACTGATATGTGATAGGGAGTGTTCTTTTAGGAATCTCCCTTGGCTTTCTAACATTAACCCTTCTACCCTAAAATAAATAGTCTCTCCAACCTTGTAAGAGGTTTCATCTCATTGAAGCAGAAAAATATAAACCATAATCTTTTTTTGGAACAACTGTAACATTTTACATGCATTTCACTAAGTTTAAGAACCAAAACATTCAAGTCATCTTAACTGTACAAGTAAAAACAAAATGTCTTCTGAGCTTTTCAGTCTCTTAAGAGAGGAAAACCTTTAATTATACACTTATTTTTTTTCTGCCTAACATCCTATTCCTTAGGAAGATCATTTGTGTAACCTTGTGTTCCTGATTAGAAGAAAGGAACAAAGGCAATAATGAAAATAGCCAAGGAAAATATTTGAAACAATTATAAAACAATCACCGACACTCCTGTATTCACTGGTTTCAATGAGAATATACGTTAAAGTATCACGTTTTTGTTATCATTTAAAGAGCAATAATTAAACTCCAATTAACAGTGAAGAAGGGAACAGAAAACTGAAGACAGCTTGACTTTGAACAATCCAACATAAGTAAAATGGAGTTATCTTTTTTCTATGTAGTTGTCAAAATAATAGAGAGCAACACCCAAAGGCAAGAAAACACCTAAGCCAAAGCAGTAAACGTTTGTCTATAAAATTATGGTGAGGGACTGACTCGTTCAAAGTCAGGCTTGCAAAGAGGAAAAGTTTATTTGCTTTAGTGTGAACGATAAAAATATAAAAATTCTTTATTGAAATTTTACATATCTAGACTAGGACATCTTGTGTTGGAGAAGAGGAAAGGTATGAAAAAGTTCAAGATTGTTTGACTATTCCCCAAGATCATTCTACTTTATCAGATATAGCAATGCAAGTAGCCTTGGTTACTCTTAGTATCATGCTTGTTTACATTTAGAAGCATTATTTGTTGCTGGGTTATAAGCTGCAAACCCTTGAGTATTAATAAAGTCATCTCCTCAGTGATGAAAGTAGCTAAAATGTCAAAGACTTAGCATAGTGCAAACTATTTTCTAGCTATATCACAATCTGTAGGTGTAGATTTTTTTCCCATTGTTCCATAGGACCCATTTTTGTTAACTTCTTTTTCACCATCTGGTGATCCTATAACATCCTATACCATCCTGGGATTGCTTATCTTTACTGGATTCTCTAATTTATGTTGGAAAGTTAGGAAGGAGAGAAGATTGAGTTACTGTTTCAGTTTTACCTTATTTTTTTATTACCTTAGAAACTGTAAATCAAAATAACATAAATTATCTTTATAATAACAGGAGCCAGATTTCATTTCTATATTCTTACCCTAGCCTTCTACATAACTTTGGTACTTAGTGATCCCCAAATATGAAAATGAAGATAGGGAGCTTCTTGTTTAAATATTATTTAGGAATTCAAGACTACATTAATGCAAGGCCCTTAGTAGTATGTACATCATAAATGTGTATAAAACTGGTGGCAAGTTTTTCTTATTCTCAGAAACTAGGATACGTGGTATCCTTGTAGTTGCATCAGGAAAAGGCTGTATTTGATTTAGCTTACTATACCAACTCTGCTGTAAAATATTTTTACAAGATAATTGTCTTGAATGATCTGTACTTATCATTTACATTTCTAAAGGACAGAAATCAAAATAAGTCTCACTAGATTAAAATAGAGCCTCCTACAGAGCTAAAATATTTTTCAGGTGATTCTAGTGGAAAAAGCATTTACTTCCTGTTCCGCTTTCCAGAAACTTCAGTATGTTTGTTCTTGTCTTTTCCTTAATCTTCTAATGTAGCATCTTTACATCTTTCTGTTGATTCTTACCTAATGATGTCCCTTTCGAACTACAGCTGGGACTTTTGAGTATACTTTGCCAATCTGATAATTATTCAAATTTGTGTTCCTTGGGTAATGAAAGGTGATTATTTTACAAACTTATATATGAAATGTAAATCTACATTTGATTGATTAGATATTTCGGGACTATAGATATTTTGGGAAGGTATATAACTGCCTACCACAATGAGTGTATAAGCATTCTTTCTACAGGTTATAACCTGTTACTCTTTCGTTAATTTTGAACAAAATATTTCTTCAATAAAATATAACTAGAAAAAATTTGGCTCCTGAAAGCATTTAATCCTGATTAAAAATTGTCATTTACTAGAAATCTTAAATATCAGACAGCAGCTCCTGAAGCAGTTCTGGCACTGTCACTTTTTGTATATTCTGCTTACAATCTTCTCTTTTCAAGAGCATTTGATTGTTATTATTTTGGAATTATGGTTAATAGTTATTTGACTGCTATTTTTAAAGAATGCACCACAAATACTCGTTCTCATCTTTTAACTTGTTTATGTGTAATCTATTTCTGAAAGAAACATAGCTATTTGAATTACATGAACTGCTTATTGAAATGTGGAGAGGAAAAGAAGAAAAAAGATGCCCCTGTGTGTATGTCATGTTGAAAATTTACCTAAAAGCTATTTTCTTAACATCATATGTTTTTTCATTTTTTTTTGATTCTGATAAAATTTAGCCTCTCAACTCACACAATGTTAATGCAGTCTTATTTCATGCCTACAAAAAGCAAACAACAAATTAGTATATATTTTAATTTTTTTAATTGGTAAAATTATTATTTATTAAAAAACAATGTTTTTTAGAAATTAGCCAAGGAAAATTGTTTATTAGATGTTTAGAGTCATGCTCAGACTCTATTGTTGAAGCCAGATAGGGAAAAATCATGCTTTTCTTCTTCCTTGAGCCACTCTTATTTATTTCATATATTTCTGACAGAATAAAATTCTGGCTTTGAAGCCTTTTGCTTGATATCCACAATGTGTCATTCTTTCTTTATTAATAGGAGAATTTGGAGAATAGATGAGAATTCTCACTAGAAAAAGGAGGAGAGGAAAAGAGAAGTGAGAAATCTAGATATTTCTTTCTCATCTCAATCACAAGTTCTTGATAATGATTGTGGATGTTAGATACAGTGTTCCAGAGTGATTAAACACATTTATAGAGAAAGTTAACCCCTCAAGTGATCACATAGAGAATGCTTATTTATTTAAAAAATGTAATAGCATCAAACAGGAAGTGTTATCTATTTATTTAGTACTTGTTTAGTATTTTTTAAATTCCGATGTGCTGTAGTCATAAAAGAATGGTAAGAAATTAACATATTAGGGGGAGGCAGGGAAGGGAGGTGAAGGGTAAACAAAGAGGAGGCTGCAATGCTTGGTAAGAAATGTATGCATTATCCTGCCCATGTAATTGTAGCCCCTCTGTACAGTATGTTCTCAAATAAAATAAAATTAAATTAAAAAAAAGAAATTAACATATTAATACCACATTCTAATATTCGCTTAATTCTTGCTGTGTTTGAGTTTTGCTTCAATTTTACATGCTATATTCTTCCAGTATATAAGTTGAAAAAAGATTCCCTCTGGAAATATGCTATTTTTATCGGTAAGTGTAAAGAAGTTAGCTCTTATACACAGACAATGGGATAGAAATCTTCCCCTAGAAATAGCCTTTGACCACTTCTGGTTCATTTTTGTAAGCCGAAGTAAGTCACATGACCCATCTTGACATTGCAGAGTATAGGTAAATCTCACCTACAGTTAGCTGATGCAGGGCAGACTAATATGCCAAGATATGCAATACTTGAGATAAAGAGGAAAAAGAAGAGAACTATAATACAATCAGTCATACATGCCATCACATGTCTCTGCAGGAAGGAAACTATTATGTACCTTTGTTTCTAAAACAACTGAGATCTTCAAATCATGTCTTTTATGCTTCCATGTTACTGGAATTAGAGAACATCTTAATACTGAGACAGCATAAAATCTCAAAGAAAGCTGGACTAATCATTTCAATACTACATTTTGTTCTGCTAGGACATGAAACCATTTTATAGACAATACTTTATACTGGTAACTTTTTTTTCCAGAAGTGTATTTTGTTAATATATGTGATTATCCACCGGAATAAATGTCTTCATTTATCTGCATTTTGTGCAGACAGCATATTAAAGTAGATGTGGAGTCGTCAGTAGCACTTTTTAAAAGTGCAAAAATGTAGACTGGGAGCCAATATACATATTTTTCCAACATCACCTTCTACATCTCCTTCTTCCTTCCTAGGAAATACACTCAATCAATAAAAAGGCTTAGATTTTTGGCTCTTGAACTTGAAAGTGGAAGTAGAATGTTATGGTTGTCGGGGATTACTTTTTATGTTTTTTTTATATAATAATGTAACATGCAACATCCCTATGAGACCTGCACGTCTTAACACTGTACTTCTTTAGGGATGTGATAGGAATGTTAGCCATACTGGACTTAGTATTGTTTTCCACTTCCTTTTCTACCACCTAGCCTAAATTATAATACATAGTAATAGAATGAAAAACTAATGCCATATTAAGAAAGTCATCTAGGGCTCTGTGAATGTGGCTTCATGGTACAGTGATTGCTTAGAATGCAAGAAATCCTGGGTTCAATTCCTCAGTACCACATAAACAGAAAAGGAAGTGGTGCTGTGCCTCAAGTGGTAGAGTGCAAGCCTTAAGCAAAAAAAAAAAGAAAAAAAGTAAAAGAAAAAGAAAAATCTCAGGAAGAGTTCCCTGGCCCTGAGTTCAAGCCCCAGGACTGGCAAAAAATTCTTTAGCTAGTAAATGCCAAATAAAGAACCTATATTTGAATATATAATTGCTCCTTCCAATAAGGATGTAATAATAGTTCTTATGTACTTTAACTATATTAGAAGGCTGTGTTGAGGAAAAAAAAAACATTTTGTTAGTAAGTCACGGCAATTAATGTCAGGAATGTGCTTAGGTATCAGGTGAAGATTAATCCTGGAAATTCAAAGATTCCAGGCTTTTGACTGGTCACTGCTAATCACAATGAGAAGGGTCGTCTAAGTGAGAATTGGAAATCTTTTTGGTCAGTATGGCACCAAAAAGGCACCAGCTAATTAATAGTTGTCATAGAAGTGAAGGAATAAATCCAGATGGAAGAAATAAATGAGAATTGTTATTTTTTTTTTTAAAAAAAGAGGTAGCCGAGTAAGAACAGAACCATGCACGTGGAATTCAGGTAAGGAGCAGGTTTACTCTTTGTTCCGGCTGGCACCAGGTCATCTTGGTCCTCCACGTGGTGGGGAAAGGCCTGGGAAAGATTGCTGGGAGATCTGGGAAAGAGAGAGCTGGGAAATAGAAAAGAGCTAGAAAAGAGAGAAAAGAGCTAGAAAAGTGAGCGTCTGAGAAAGAGGTGGGAAAGGGAGAGCTAGTAAAGAGAAGAGAGCTGGGAAAGAGAAGAGAAGGAAAGAGCTGAGAAAGAGCTAGAAAAGAGCAGAGACAGGGCGTCTGGGCCTGGGCTAGGCCTTATCTAGGGTATGGGGGCTGAAAGGTGTGGCCACATCAAATTCAGATTGACCTCAGCGGATGCAGATGTGACCTCTTCCAGGTGTCCTAGTTGCCTAGGTAACACAGGTACTGGGTGAAGACTTTGCTGAGAGGAGGGTGGAGTTTGCTAACCATCCAGGAGCAGACCTTACATTAATAATAACTAAATTATACCAGAAACTCTTCTAGGGAACCATATTTGATTATTGAAGAACTAGTTATGAACCAAGCTTATTCCTCATTACCTTTAGCATTCTATATCACTTAGGCTAGATTTAATCTCTGTGTGAAAATTGAATGACATTCTATGTTGTTCTTTCCTATCTGATCTCCATCGCTTTCTAAAAATCTCAGTCTTTCTATATTTCTCTACTGACAATTATTTATACTAAGTCCACAGTCGCAGACATCAGAAGATGCTAAAGTAAGAGTCCAATAGCTCATGAGTCATTAATGTAACAACATGGAAAAGGAGGATATATTTATTGTTACCTCAAATTTTCTGAAAAGCTGAAATGTCATCATTTGATTCAAATTTCCATTATTTGTCTACAAGTCATTAAGTGCACATAAATACAAATATGAGCCGGGTGCTGGTGGCTCACATCTGTCATCCTAGCTACTCAAGAGTTTGAGACCAGAGGATTGTGGTTCAAAGCTAGCCTGGTCAGGAAAGTACATGAGACACTTATCTTCAATAAGCCATCAGAAACCAGGAAGTGGTGCTGTATCTAAACTGGTAGAGCACTCAATTTGAACTCAAGAGCTGAGGAACAGTGCCCAGGATCAGAGTTCAAGCCCTACGACCAACAAAAAAAGTCAAATAATCTTTTAGTTTCCCTAAAAGGAACTACGAAGTGAATAGTAATCGTCCCGAGCAGAAAAAATTTTCCAATAAGATTTAGTGCACCTACTTTTGCTGAATTATTTAAGTTATGGCTTCCTTGCTGGATGTATTCTCTTCTTTTAAAAATTGTCCAATATTATCATTATAATAACATACATGTAATAATTCTTCTTTCAAAAGAGAAGTCCATAAAGTTGATGTCACTTAGCTTTCTTACTATCTCAGTTCAAAGCCAACCAAGGCAGGAGAATCTGTCAAATTCTTATCTCTAATTAAACACCAAAAAATCCGGAAGTGGATTTTTGGGGGCAGGTGGGCAGGAAAGACAATTGTTCAGGGACAGGTTGCAGCGTCTGAGTTCAAGCCCCAGAAGCAGCACAAACTAAAGAAACAAACAAGCAAACAAAAAAAAAACCCACCTATTTCTTTGGGACCATCCTTAAAGCACTGGTTTGAAAAGAGGCTCCTTTTGCTGATCATACTCACTGGATCCTGTTTTCGGAATCCTTATTGATATAGCAAACTCAGGACCAGAATAAAGGAATGGATATCTGACTTTTACAACAAGAGAAACATCTCAAGACTTAAATATCCATGAATAAGACATTTTAAAACCTCCGTGTCTTTGTTTCTTTGCAGTAGAACATTGTAAAACAATGTTATTTCCATTTTTTTCTATGCTGGCCTTCAAATGGCATGTTGTTTCCTTTTGTAATACTCTCAACTAGAAGTCTACAGAAAGTTTTATGAGTAAAGAGCACACTCGAAAAAGTCAGGGACAGAGTTTCCTTCAAGCCTTGGATTATTTTCTTGTACAGTAAAAAGACAGCACAAATTAACTTGGACTTTGTCATTTCTCTATGTTCAATTTCTCTCCTTGATTGAGTTTCTACTTCCTGTAAAAGTTCCTTCCAATTACTTCCGTAACAATCTACGGTGCTGCTCCAGGCAAAGTGAATGTTTTCTGACTTCATTCAAATAGCACAAAGACATCTTTGGGCATGAGGTAACACGTGTTTCAGAGACAACTTAGCAACGAGAAAATATAGAATTTACATCGCTTATAAAACATTATCGATGTACATATGGCCATATAAGACTATATTAAGTGAAATGAGCCCAAAAATAGGGACACCAGTTGCTTTTTTTCTTTCTTTCTATTGTTTTTATTGTATCTAACATATATTCTGTGTTTTTTGTTTCTCTTCTATTTTCTTTTTCCATGGTATAACCCGTTTCCACTGTTTGATATCGGGAACCTTGCACATACGTTTTTCTAACGTGGGGAGGGGAAGGGAAATAAAATGGTGAAACAAGGATACAGTATGACCTGTTTTAACAATGAGATGAACAAAACACTATGTTGAAAATGAACTTTACAACTTGGGGATAGGAGGGGAGAGTTGGGGTGATGGGGAGAAAAGGCATGGCAGGGGAAAGACAAAAGAAAATGTAACAATGCTCGTTAGATAATGTAGTCATTAACTTACTTATGGAACTTTAACCCTTCTGTCCACCAATTTCACAATAAAAATCATGAAAAAGGAAAACATTATACTGGAGTACATTAAGTTCAAATTTCCTAAGTGCTCTGTAAATTAAGACCTATTTTAAGTGGGAAGAAGGTTCTCAGAAACATTTTTGTCAGTGTTTGTGTTGTGCATTATTACCCAAGTGTACATAAGTTAACAGAAGGAAAAACAATAGGAATAGGACAAAGAGAAGTTCTGTATTTAAGTATAATGGTTCAATACTCTATAGAAGACTCTGCAAATAAGACAACTTTGAAAAAATAAAGTCAAGGCCAGCATGTAGATCTACGGGAGTGACATAGAGAAAGCATTTCTACTAAGTGGAACATGAAGGATGAGACCAGTCTCTTTCTTCTACTACCTCTAAATCATGACAGCTAATCATTCAAATTTGTAAAAAGTAGAATGGAAGAATAATTCTGGTTCCAAGCAATTCATATATAAGACCATGGATTTAACTGGAAAAAAGGCCATGTCGAGAGAGCAGGAATTATACTAGCAATGAACTAGTGGCAAAGATTACGTTTCTTTTTCTTTTTCTTTTCTTTCTTTGTGTTTTTTTTTTTTTGATGGTAGTGGGGACTGGACTCCGGGCCTGGGAACTGTCCCTCTATTCTTCAGCTCAAAAATTTTTTCTCTACCTTTGAGCCCCACACCACTTCCAGTTTTCTGGTGGTTAATTAGAGATAAATGCCTCAGAAACTTTCTACTCATGCAGGATTTGAACTGCAATGCTCAGATCTCAGCCTCCTAATTAGCTAGTATTATAGGTGTGAACCACTTGAACCCTGCTTAAGATCACATTTCTAACAGTGTATACTCAGCATATGTAATGTGTATGTTCATCTATCTTTATATGAACTCGAGTAAAAATCTGGGAAACAGCTTAGATTTTACACTCACAAAAATGTTTGTAGTTCAAAAGTTGATGCCCCTGGAGAAATAAAACTTAAGAATATAAAGGGATCTGGGAAGTTCAGTTTGCATCTAGCTTGAGCAAAACAGTCTTTGAGACACTATAATTAACCAGCCAAAAGATGCATTAGAATAATGTCTCAAGTGATGGAATACTAGTAATGAGCAAGATTGCTGAAGAAGAGCTTGAGGTTTTTGCATACATGTATACATACAAATACTCACATACACACAGAGGCACTTATATGTTCAAACACACATATGGAACAACTGTCAGATTATGTAGAAAAGATAGAAAATATGTATTGAGTAAAAATAAAATCAAGTGATAATTTTTAATATTAGAAAGTCCTCAAGTGAAATTTCCCCAAAAAGCTTGAGAATATTACATAGGTGGGAACAGAGATAGTAAGAAAGTCAAGTCATCATTAATAAAGGGATCAGATCCAGGGAGGAATGAATCCGAGACCCCTTCAGGTGCATCTGAAAATGTTCATATCTTGTGTCAAATGATAGAACATCTTTGAAAATAGTTCATAAACAGTCTGAGCCATCACTCTAGTGGAAAATATTATTGGGGAAGTTCAGAATTGCTAGTCTGTATCTAGATTAAATAAATAAAAAACTATGGTAGGACAATGTGATACAAGCCAGTAATTCTAGCACTCAGACTAAGACAGGTGATTAGAAAGTGGAATGACATAGTGATACTTTCAGTGGAATAGGTAGTATAATTTAGTCTCAATAAACAAACCAAGAAAGGAATAAAAAATAAGCCAGAAAGGAATACACAGTTGGAAGTTTGGGCTAATTTTGTCAATATATTTTGAGAAGTCAAGTTTCCTATTGAAATGCAACTCATATATAATCCTCAGTTGTGTTTAAATGTCGTCTTCATTACAGAACATTACTAGATGCAAAAGAGCTCATGATTCCCACCCAAGAATTTGAAAAAGCAACCATCATTCTGTTACATTCCAAAGAAATGATGAAAGATTACAAAAGCTTAAGCCTAGAGAAATAGGAAAGTTCATTTAATGTGGGACTTTGTAGACCTGGCTAAATAAGAATTTAGATTTAAAATAAATATATTTGTTTGTAATTTAATATTCTATAGGTTACTATAAATTGTTTTTAAGTAGAAGATTTAATTTACAAATTCACAAATGATTCTAGCTTTCTATTTGCCTAAAATATTCTTTCAAGTAAGGCATAATTAGAACTTAGTTAACAGTTAATTCCAACAGTTCATAAGTAACATGATAATGTGAATAATCTAGATAAAGTTGACAACAAATTGATGCTATTAATTTATAAATTTATCAAAAGAGAAACTTTTTGAGACTCTGGTGTAACATGGTATGAAGAGAGTAATTGTGTGACATCTTAACTTCTAGGCCTGTGCACTATCCCTGAGCCTGTTTTTGCTCAAGGCTACTGCTCTACCTCTTGAAACTCAGTGCCACTTGTGTCAGGCTTTTCGTGAGCAGTTATTGCAGGTAAGAATCTAAGGAACCATCCTTCCTGGGTGGGATTTGAACCAGAGTCTTCAGACCTTAATAATCAGACATTCAGATCTCCTGAATATCTATGATAGATAAAATATATAACTATAAATAATATTTGCAAGTGTTCTGATCTCAAGGATATCACTGGGTGGAAAATGATGCAGAAAAGTTTAGTGTAGTATTCTTTCCACAATACGAAGGGCATCACATTAGCAGAAGTGTAGTATTTTTCCACAATAGTTATATGCTTGTCATGTTGTGAATTTAAGGAATTTTAAGGTGCACTTTACAAGTTGGAAATTGTTGAGCTAGGATGCTAGGATGACTTTATGGCATAAAAACTTGGGATCGATGGTTATAGAAATAATGGCTTACTTTGATGAACAAATGTTTACTCTAGAGGAATTAATATAGATAATTCATCGTTTTACCTTCTACCAGACTGTGGTTATTTTTTCTGTTGAATTTAAATATGTAATGCCTCATTGAAAACTGCACTTATTGCAGAATTAAATAAAATGCAAACAGATACTGTTTTGAATGTCGCTAGTGTGGCATGTTCAGAATTTGAAAATGAGTAGCTAGTAATAATAGGAATGTTGAAGAACACATATATTCTGTCCTCCTAACAATTATTCAGTTTGAAAAGTTAGGAGTTTCCATAGAATTGAACTTTTTCTGTTTTAGTATGAGACAATACTAAAACAATTTTTTTCCAAAATAATGACAAGTATATTCTAAAAATATTGTATTGTTTGATAATATTGAAGTTGATGACCCTCTGATAAAGGGGTAATTAATTCAAATTAGCAGCCAAAAATGTTCATTTCTTAAAAAGGTAATACACATATAATAATATTTACTATACCAATACAGTGAAATTATATTTTATACAGCTCATTTTTAATTTAATTTTATTGTCAAGTTGATATTTAGAAGGGGTTGCAGTAATTATAAGGTAGTGAATACATAGCATGTGTAACTTTTTACCCACTCCCTCATTTTTCTCACAGTTTTCCTTCAGCCCAATACCCCTCATAAGTTGTAATGTAAATTTTCAACATGTTGTTTTGTGAGTATTGCTATTGCATTGGTTTGCCCTTTGTTCTTTGTCTTGCCATTTCCTTGTTCCTCTTCCCTTGCTAAATTAATGTAAATGTATATACAATACACAGGATATTGAAATCAAATATAACAGGGATGAACCAAAGGGAAAACACAAAAGAAAAAAGAAATCTCATACTACATTAAAAACAACAACCACAAACAAAAAAGTCTGTTCCCATATCCAGAAGTCCATTTTGCTCATCATCATCTTATATGGTCATACATACATAGTTATTGAGCAATTCTTCTCAACTGCTAGACTATCCTAGACATTTCCTACTTATTACAAATGAGGAAACCACACAATCTGTCTATTTGTGTCTTGTTTATTTTACTTCGTGGGATTTTTCCAAGACTTCCAGTTCCGTATGAATTTGAAGTATAGAATTACACCGTGCATACATAAAACACATTTTGTCAGTTCGTTCATCTGCTGAGTGGCTTATTGGTTTAAAATATGACTGCTTGTAAATATCACTTAGGGTCATTCAAAAATGAGAGATGCCACTTCCCCAGACATTCTAAAAGCATGATTTCTAGTAACATAGGATTTTATGGTGGTATGAGTTCTGAGTCTCATGTATATCTTGCACTAATTTGGCAAGAAGATATCAAATATCATAGAGGATAAAAATGGTAGTGTCAAAAATGTTTCCCTTGAGAAAGATATAAGAGGCTGCCAGAAGTATAAAGTAGTTCAGATAACGTTGAAGAATTTAGAAATGCAAGCTTAAGTATGTATCTTTAAATAATAATTATGTAAGTGGAAGGGCAAAAGAAGGGGACAAGAAGAAAATAACTGACAGCAGATCATTGTCCTAATATAGAGTAAAAAAGACATAATCTATAAATTTCAAGTTAAAGAGAGACCAGTAGAATACAACCCATTTAATTTAGGTACATGCAAAATAATTACTTGGATTTTTCCTACTTTAATGCACCAAAACAATTGAAGACTTATAAGAAAAGTTATGTGATTGCCATTGCTTCAACCTGAATACTGTGATGAGCCCTTTTTTTTCTCACTTTACATTTGGAAAATATTCCTAGTTGATGATGATGTGGCTTATTAGAGTCAGAGTTATGGGCTTGTTCTTGTACATTTATCCAGGAAGAGGTTAAAGTAGTTCCTCCCCAAGTTATCCAAGTACATTGTCTGAATCTGTACTTTGAACACACCCTCACACCTGAGCACATTATTTGAAAATATACTTCAGCATTTCTTGGCACATTCTACTTTGTGCCCTTGTCTTCTTTGCACATTCCTTTTGAGTTCATAGTTGCTCTATTTCCATTTCATCTGTAAAAACTGCTAGGAAAATTGTTCAACAACTACTTCTTATTTGACATGCCAGTCTCTGTATGAAGGTATATTGTCCATGTTAAGCAATAGGGTAGTGCTCACTCTCTGAGGAGAAAAGTTCCATAATATGACCCTGGGTTCACATTAGAGTGTGTTGAATTTAAAGCATTTTAAGACAAACCGTGATATTAGAATTGAGAGGCTCCTTATGGACATTTTCTGGGAGCTCATTAGTTTTCCCAAGAGAAATATAAATATCCACAAAATCTGGATTAATATTTTTTAATATTACCACTGTGCATGCGTCCATATTAAAAATTTGCAAAAATACAGAAACAAAAAAACTAAACCATAACAGGTAGATTGACTATGTGCTTATAACAAATTATGGAATAGACTTTGGAAATATTACAAATTCCTAACCAGTGTGAATTAAGTTCCTCTCTCCCCACCACTACACACAAATATTTAGGAGTGTGAACAGAATTATTTCAAATAACATACTGTAAATGTTACTGCAATATCATGTGTATATCTAAAATTCCCTGGAAAATAATAGATTCTACATTCTATTGAAATATTAGTTATTTTATTCTAGGAAACTTTTGGAACAATAGACTGTATATCTTTGAAATGAAAAAGGTAAAAAAAATAGTAGCATAAATGTTTTAGTGGAAGTCTGTCTTCACAATGTATATATATATATATATATATATATATATATATATATATATATAATATGAAGAAAGACATACATTTTAGAGATTATTTGTCATCAGAATTATATAGATATATATGAATTTATGTGTAGAACGATGTACATTATAGTGAAACAACAATCTTAAAACATAATTAAAATTAAAAAATACATCAAACCAAGTGCCAGTGACTCAAGCCTGTAATTTGAGTTATTCTGGGTAATGAGATCTTATAATTCTGTTCAAAACTAGCCCAGACAGGAAGGTACTTTTTAGGGGGCTGGGAAGGTGGCTTAGTGGTAGAGTGCTTGCCTTGCATGCATGAGGCCCTGGGTTCGATTTCTCAGCACCACATAAGCAAAAAGAAAAAAGCTGGAAGTGGCGCTGTGGCTCTAGTGGTCGAGCTCTAACCTTGAGCTGAAGAGCTAAGGAATAGCGCCCAGGCCAGAGTTCAGGCCCCACGACTGGACACTCGCTACCCCACCCCAGCAAAAAAAGTACTTATTAGATTCTTATCTCCATTTAACCACTAAAAACAGGAGTTACCTCTGTGCCTCAAGTTGTAGAATACTGGATTTGAGCATAAAAAGCCTGAGGGATAATGCCCAGGCCTTGCAAATAACAACAATAATATTTATCACATTAATTTCAAAAAAAGCACCTTTTAACTGCTGTGAACATTTCTTAGAAACATGAATACATGCTCCTGGAAAATGTTAAGTAAAAATGATAGAATATTTACATTTATGTTAAAGACATGTCTATTTAATTTAAGATATTTAGGTAATGATTAGGAATTAAGAATAATGATAATATATTGGGACTGGTCTTTTATTCTATTTTACTATAGTAATAAAATGATATTTGTAATGATTTTATAAAAATACTCTTGTTTGGTAGTTGAGCCATAATAAGTAATAAACATTTTAAATTGTTTTCCATAGGAATAAATCATTTTCTTAATGGTATCAATTCTTTTGATATTTTTTCTTTTCTTTTCTTTTTTTCCTTTTTTTCCTTTTCCTCACTTTTTTAAAATTTTACATTTAATTGTGAACATACTATACAGAGGGGTTACAATGACATTGGCAAGATAATGAGTACATTTCTTATCAAGCATTGCAGCTTCCTCCTTTGTTTACCCTTCACAACCCTTCCCAGGGTATCAATTCTTTTGTAATGTCAAAACAATTAAAAGAATTACTCCAAGGCTGGTTTGCTCTAAGACTATATTTGTTTTCTTGTTCTAGTTTTTATATGTTTGTAGAAATTAAAATTCCAAAAATTCAATGGATATTGGTATTCAGGAACATCTTCATAGGTACTAATATTTAAGTCTCTTAAGTGGAATTGTTTTATTTCATTTGTTATTTTCACAAATAATTTACGATGATTATGTATTTTGTTTCTTTTCACTGCTATTGGCTCTTACCTTAAGAATAATTTTTTTCTTACCAAAGTAGAGAATACAATTGGATTGAGGAAGTAACATATGACTTTCATAGAACGCAAATGCATAAATTTGGGTCTTCTGTCATTTGCTAAAAGTTTCTTCCAGAAAAGGTTATCAATTAATTATAAGTGATGCATAATTCCTAGATATTACAGTTATCATATACAATTTTTGATTGAGTTGTCTCTGTATAAACTAAAAAAAAACGGACCAAAAAAAACCCCCTCAAAATACACAGAAATCACATCTTTGTTTTAAACGCTGTAGTTTACAACGAATTTTTAGCCAACACAGAAAACATCTTTTTAGGTATTCTTCAATTTGTGTGAAGTGTTTTTAACAATAGTTTTCTTTTTTTCCTGCCATGAATTCACATCAATATATAATCTCCTTTTATTGTATACATTTTAGTGCTTTGGAAGTAAATTGTACAATAATAGGTTTTCCAAGCCTAATTTACAGAAACTTGCATTTCCTCAAATAGATATTCTGTAAATTTTAGAACAGACATTAAAATAGATATAAAATTCACTTACAGGAATTTGTCCAGCATACATCCTCTATAGTGTGTCATTTCAAATTTGTTTTTAGGTATTATTTCCAGGGTCTCACACATATTATTCAAGTGCACTGTCAATGAACTACATTCCCTGTCCAAACAAGTTTTTTACTTCTCTTTAATACATACAAAGAAGTGTAATGGCTGGATCATATACAATTCTCTTTGACCTTTTGAAGACTTGCAATCTTACTTGCTAAAATGATCACAGTATTATACAAATCATTCTCCTATGTAGAGTTTATCATTTTCTCTACAAATGCATTACTATATTTTGTGTCATCTTTTATATTAGGGTCATACTAGTGAGTTTTCTTTGTCTTTTTTCTTAGAAACTAAAGAGGAACTTATTTCATATGCTCTTCTTATTGACTATTAATTTATATATGTTCTTCAAAGAAATATCCTATTCAGGTAAAAATTTATATAGAATTAGAAGATATAAAAATACTATAGATTCAGAAATATTGTAGCATTAAAATTGTAGCATTAGCAAATATGTTCCCTGTATCTGTTGGATATGTTTTCACTTCGGTTATAGTATCCTTTGAATTATGAAAAGCTATCACTTGATATAATCCAATTTATTGTTGCTTTTCTTTAGCCACTAATGCTTTCCATGTCAAATTATTAGAAACCCTAAGTGATGCAATGTCATGAAATTTTACATTTATGTTTTATAAGTTTTTACATCTCACATTTAGTTTGATAATCATTTTTATTTTAATTTTTTGTATAAGGATGGAGGTAGGACGGGTGCCTGAGGCTCATATCTGTAAAGCGAGCTACTGAGGAGTCTGAGATCTGAGGATCACAGTTTAAAGCCATACTGGGCCGAAAAGTCCATGAGAATCTTATATCCAATAGACCTCTAGAAAACCAGATCTGGTGCTGTGACTCAAGCGGGAGGGCACTTTTCATTGAGCAGAAGAGCACACAGACAGCGCCTAAGCCCAGAGTTTAAGCCCCATGAATGACAAAAATACAAAGCAAAACAAAAAAGGATTGAGGTAATAGTTTAAGATCATTCTTTAAATCTCGAGAGACAATAGTGTCAATACAACTATTTAAGATTTTATTTTTATTTCATAAAGTCATAGGATAGTTTTCAAAATTTATTGATCATAAAACTGAGAATTTATTTTGACAAATCTGTTAAATTCTTCTATGTATCTGTTCTTATAGTAGAACTAGTTTGAAGGCTGAAGCTACACCATTTTACAAGATTGTTCTGACTGACCTGTATTGTTTGAATTTACATACGAGTTTATTGATCAGGTGGACCAATATTCTACAGAGATATCTAGATATTTGATAGTCACTCATATTTGTACCTTGGAAAAACACAAGACCCCAGATATTATACATAGAGAAATGTCTTTAGAGAATACTGGAAACAACTAAAATTAATTTAGGAATGAGTTAAGATTTAGATAATGCTGTATCTGAATGATAACAACTTGAGCTGTACAACAGAGGAGAGTGAGAGGGGAAAGAATGATGGACCACATAGGAGCTATATGCCATTTCTATTGTGTTTCAAAAAACAGAAAGACTTCAGAGAAGAGAAGGAGAAAAGTAAAGTGTCCTGAGTCAAGTTTCTTTTTAATCCATCTAATAGTTTGGACCAAAAGTCAGTGAAAAATGGGAAAAAAATAAAATAGAAAATAAAGCATTATATATACTTGTTACAATGTAAGGAAATTTAATAGGAATATGATAATAAATTCCCAAAGAAATCAGAGAAAGAATAGCTAAACTCTAAAGGGAGAAAGAATGAAGAGAGACAAGAAGCAAAGTAAAACCTTTATCAATAATAAACACAAGAGTTTGGAAGTGGAAAGGCAGTAGAAATATTCTAAATAACAATAAAAATTGCTAGCGATTTAAAACACTATTTGGATTATAACTAGGTAGTATAGCCCAGTGGTAAAGCATTGGCCTAGCATGTGTGAAGCAATGGTGTGATCTCACAAACATTACAAAGTACACACAAAGCAAACACACACAGAAAAACCACATAAACACACACATACACACACCACATACCCACATTTGGAATATTGATATTATCATATTCAACGGAGGAAATTATCACAAATAGTAAAAGTATGTTAATATATGATATCTTAATATTGCTTGTACAATTTAAAAGTTTACTAGAAATAAAATAATCACAATATACTTGGATTTTAATTGATTAAGTAAATTGAAAATTAATAGAAGACATGAGAATCTTTGCAAATAATTTTAAATAATAAACATTTTGAAACATTTGTCCTTTTATTTTCACAAAAGAGTGATGTTACTGGTGTTTTAACTCAAGATTTAGAATATGATAGCGAGATGCCCTATATAACATTAGCGATGGCTATATCTCCAATCATTCCGTTTTGAATAGTTTTATAATAAGGTCACAGAGTTTCTCAGTATCTCTCGAATTACAAACCCTATTTACAGTTCCCACCATAGCTAGAAAATGGATGCCACAAATCACAATGCCGAGCTCAAACTTTTTTTTTTTAATTCAAGTAAAAATATTTCCAAAATGTGGCCAAGTAATGAAGCCTTTCTTAATAAAGTATGTGCTTCTTGAAAATACAGTAAGGATTTGTTACCTGGACAAATATGTTTATAACTATAAGAAAATAAATTTATTTAAAATCATAGCCACATAAAAATTAAGAAAATAATTTTTAAATAGTCACATGTTAAATATTATAAATGCAAAATACATGTGCCTGAATAATTTACATGTGTAAAATCATGCAAAAATAAATTAACTAATCCTACAACTCTGAAAAAAATGAATTACCCTAAAGAAACAAAAGAAATTATTTAAGCCCAAAATTTGAAATTTAGAAAATAAAATGAAGTGTACTCTTTAGTTGACTTAATTAAATGTAAACCCTCTGTATATCGATTTTATAATAAAAATGCATTAACAAAGAAAGCAAAAGTACCCATGGATCAATAGCAATAGCAAAAGCATCAGTAGTCCTTCTTTTGAGTGTACTAAAAAATTGATGGAAGAGATAATGTTCCTTCCCTATGAAGTGTACTCATTACTTTACCTTATTTATGTAACTGTAACCCCTGTGTACATTACCATTAAAATAAAATTAAATTGAAATGAAAAATAAACCAAGTGATATACCAATTAAGAATTCTTAGACTCCATTGTTTAAAAACTTTGTAAAAAACTGCCCTAAATACCCAAGGAATATACTTTGATGATACTATTTAAATACTTCAACTTCAACAGAAAAGCCAAAAGTTTAAAAACTGTTACAAAGTAAAGTAATAAATCAGAATATATTACTATTAATAATAATCATAAGATGAATTTATAGTGGTAGTCAAATATGTAAGAAATGAGGCAATTTGCCATTAATTTGCACTTAATAAGTGAGACAGAATTTTTTAGGTCTTTTTAAATTATCATAAGATTAATGAAGGAACTGTTCTGTCACATCATATGATAATCAGATGTAGCTGATATTAGAGTAAAGAAGAGATTGTATTAAGTTTTTGAATGTTCATGTATATACTTATTTTGGTTGTGGGAAATTGTGGGTATTTCAACTTGGGGTATATTTTTCTTGCTAGGCAGGTGTCATATCAGTGGTTAATTTTAGAATAGGGGTTTCCTTTCCACAAAAAAAATGCACCTGATCTGTCCTTTTAGCCATCTCATCATCAATGGCATCCGAGATGATCACCAACTTGTCCAGACTGCTACCTTGACTGGCCTGGATCCACAATCCATCCAATCATAGTAACTAGATAGTGAAGGATGGTGGAAATGATCCAATGCACCAAGCTATAGATTGACAAGGAATTCCACTAAACTTTTGGCCTGGGTTCTGATCTCAAACCTCCTAAGTAGTTAAGAGTACAGATAGGAGCCCCTGGTGCCAAGCAGTAACAGTATAAAGCTATTAGACATATATATGACGTAGGTTTGTGATTATCTCAGGAAATGAATAAAAGAGCAGTGACATAGAGGACAGCCAGAATTTTAACTAGGTACTCAGAGGATGAATAAGCTTAACTAGCTACTCGGGAGTCTGAAATCTCATGACCACTGTTCAAAGCCAGTCCAATCATGAAAATACAAGCGATTATCTAAAAAAAGAATAAAAAAAAAGAAGTGGCTGAAGTGGTAGACCACTATCCTTGGGCACAGAAAATGAGGAATAATTCCCAGGCACTATCAAGCCTCAAGAATGATGAATGCATGCATGAGCACATGCACGTGTGCGTTTGCATACTCGCATGCGCATGACACACACACACACACACACACACACACACACACACACACAAATGAGTATTTCAATGTGAAGTTCTTTATTTTTTACCTTTGCTGTACTTTATTTCCCTGTACTGGCTCACAAATTAACAAAATCAGCTAAGGACATATTTACATAAAATTCATCATGTTTCCCTAAAATCTACACTCTTTTTGGAAGCCTGCTTTTATTTGACCCAAAAGTAAATTATTAAGGAAGTCAATTCTTCACACTCAATTCTATAGTATTAGATTATTGCTTAGGTTCTTCCTAGCAATATGATTTTGTGAAATCCTTCATCAAGCAATATATTTCTTTCACTAGAAGTGAAGCCTCTGTCAAACAATTAATAATAGGTTTTTCTCCTCCTGGCATGCATCTGTAGTTACATTATCTTCATATATTTCATGATCTGTGTACAACAAAGACTACCGTGAAAGTAAAAACACCCTTCTCAGCGTTTAGCATTTTTATACCATTCATAGATATGAAGGTGTTTAAATGTTA